>NC_134687.1:326600159-326900159 GCF_050947455.1 Rhinoderma darwinii | reverse complement strand
CGCTGATTTTGCTGGATTCGTTTTCAGTGCCGTGTCACGTTTGCAAACAACTGGAGGGACCAAAACTGTGGAAACCACCCAAAAGTGAACCTATTTTGAAAACTACACCCCTCACTGAATTTATCTAGGGGTATAGTTAGGATTTTGACCCCACAGTTTTTATGCTAAATGTATTTGAATTAGTCTGTGAAGATGAGAATCCACTTTTCTTCTGAAAAGACGTAGAAAAACGCAACGTTCGTCTGAATCTGCCCTAATACTAATGTATTGCAGTATATTGTAATTTTTACAAGCTCCTGTAACAGCGCGATCGCTGTTCCTGTCCGTTAGTCCTGGGTGTCAGCTGTAATACACAGCTGACGCCCGCAACGTATGGCACGGGCTCAGTGCGTGAGCCCGCTCCATACATCCCCCACCCCCCACACCTCGACATATTATTAAGTCGTGGTGCACGAAGGAGTTAATGCGCAACGTGTGGTACGGAGTGAAAATTAAAATTTTCCACTGATATGCCATTTGAGTGCACAATATGTTGTGCCCAGTTTGTGTAACTGAAGACAAATACCTAATAAAATATTAATCTGGTTCTCCCGGGTATGGCGATGCCAGATCTGTGGGTGTAAACTTCTGTTTGGGCATGCTGCAGGGCTCAGAAGGGAGGGGGCGGCATTTGGCTTTTGGAGCGCCGAATTTGCTTGGCAATAGTTCTGTTTGGCGTCTTGCTAGTATTTCAGTTTATAATGTGGGGGCATATGTAAGCTGGACAGAGTACATCAGCGGTATAATAAGAGGGTATAATAATGGGGTAAATAAATAATAATCCGCAGATATGTGCCCAGTGCTGCACTGATAAATGGTGCCTGATCTTATCCGCTTTTGGAACACTCTGCACATTTTGCATCACCATATTCTAAGAGCCAGAACTTCTTTATTTCTTCTTCACCGGAGCTGTGTGAGGGCTTATTTGTTGCGGGACAATCTGTAGTTTTCATTGGTACCATTTTGGGTTACATGCGTTTTTTTTATCATTTTTTATTACATATTTTGGCAAGCAAGTGGACCAAAAACCAGCAATTCTGACAATAGTTTTTATTCTTTTTTTTATGGCGTTCACCCTCCACTATAAATGACAATTTTACTTTATGCTGCAGGTCGATACGATTACGGCGATACCATATGTATATAGGTTGTTTTTTTTTACGTTTTGCAGCGTTTGCGCGATAAAATCACTTTTTTATAAAATAATTTATTTTTTGTGTCTCCATATTCTGAGAGCCATAACTTTTTTATTTTTCAGTCAAAAAAGCTGTGTAAGGGCTTGTTTTTTGCATGACGGGTTGTAGTTTTTATTGGTACTATTTTGGCGTGCATGCGACTTTTTGATCACTTTTTATTGTATATTTTTGGAGGGGTGGTGACCAAAAAATAGTGATTCTGGCATTGTTTTTTATTCATTTTGCGGTGTTCACCGTGTGGGAAAAATAACATTATAGTTTTATAGTTTGGGTCATTACAAACGCGGTGATACCAAATATGTGTACTTTTAACGTGTTAATTTTTTTCCTATAATAAAAGATTTATTATAGGGAAAAAAAAGCATTTTGTTGTTGATGTAACTTATAACTTTTATTTTTAAACTTTTATAAAACATTTTTATTAACTTTTTTTTTACTTTTTTTACTTGTCCCACTAGGGGACACTTAGACTTGCAGCTCTGATCGCTGCTGGAACACATTACACTACCTACGTAGTGTAATGCATTCCAACTGTCATTGTGACATGACAGTCACTCTGATAGGAAGCCTACGAGGACCAGCCTCCGGCTGGTCCTCATAGGCTTCAGTACATGGCAGCCCGGAAGCCATTGTCTGGCGTCCAGTTGCCATGGCTACAATCGCCAGCCCCCGTAATTTCACGTGGTGGCTACTGATCTCCGCTAAACTCCTTAAATGCGGCAATTGCAATCGACCGTCACATCGAAGGGGTTAACTGCCTAAATCAGCGGCGATAGGCCACTGATCGGCAACAAGGAATGCAGGGCAGACACCCTGCAAAGTTAACCGCCGCTGCAGTGTAGCACCGCGCGAAGGTTAACTGTCAAAGTACAGACGTAACTGCACGTCGAGGTGTGCGAAGTTACTGCTCATCTTGAGGTGCAGTTATGTCAAGCTGCGGGAAGGGGTTAACATATACTTTTACCTTAAGAGAAGGTAAATATATACAGACCCAGAATCAAGCTCAGTACAGATATACAGACCCAGAACAAAGCTTAGTACAAATATACAGACACAGAACCAAGCTCAGTACATATATTCAGAACCAAGCTCAGTACATATATACAACACCAGAACCATGCTCAGTACATATATACAGCCCCAGAACCAAGCTCAGTACATATATACAGCACTAGAACCAAGCTCAGTACATAAATACAGCCCCAGAACCAAACTCAGTACATAAATACAGCACCAGAACCAAGCTCAGTACATATATACAGCACTAGAATCAAGCTCAGGACATATATACATACCCAGACGAAGATTATTACATAAATACAGCACCAGAACAAAGCTCAGAACATATATACAGCACCAGAACCGAGGTCATCACATATATACAGTACCAGAACCAAATTCCTCTGAATACCTTGTTATCACTGAGCTGATTTTCCATTTCCTGCAGATAAGAGGTGTCCATAATGACTATGGCACCCCCCTTATCTGCAGGTTTGATCGTCAGGTCACTATTATCTGCCAGCTCTTTAAGTGCCAAATGTTCGGCTCGTGTTAAATTCCTCTGAATTATCTGCAGGAAATGGAAAATCAGCTCAGTGATAACAATGTATATGCACTGCTACCAGGTGACCCCAAGGTCACTTATCTTCGTGAGATGGACACCTTGGTTAACAATGTGTTCACAGACAAAATTATTGACAAAGATTTGCATGATTTTTTACAGGTGAAGTTTTCAGTTACCCCTGTATTATATCTTTTGCCAAAAATTCATAAGGACCAAGTTAGACCTCCCGGGTGCCCTATTGTGTCAGTGAGTGATTATTTATTTGTCCCTGCAGCAATGTTTGTAGACAAAATTCTTAGGCAATTTGCCATTGGTGCTGACTCTTACATCAGGGACATCTCGGACTTCCTGGTCAGGATTCATGACCTTGTGGTTCCTGCCCGGCCGGTCCTGGTTACCCTAGATGTGTGGAGTCTATATACCTCCATTGATCATAGACAAGGCATTGATGCCTCACTGTTCTACTTAGAGAAGTCAGGGTGTTCTATTGAAAAAATTTAATATCAGATCTCTTCTTGAATTAATTTTAATGAAGAATTATTTCCTGGCAGCTGACAAATTCTATTTACTTTTTTTTACTTGTCCCACTAGGGGACACTTAGACTTGCAGCTCTGATCGCTGCTGGAACACATTACACTACCTACGTAGTGTAATGCATTCCAACTGTCATTGTGACATGACAGTCACTCTGATAGGAAGCCTACGAGGACCAGCCTATATAGTGTATATTAGCCATTACTCCATCTAGAGAATTTTTTCCATACCTGTACTATGTGTTGTATCCATATGTGATAAGTAAGTTCAGGAAATAATTCTTCATTAAAATGAATTCAAGAAGAGATCTGATATTCTATTTTTTCAATAGAACACCCTGACTTCTCTAAGTAGAACAGTGAGGCATCAATGCCTTGTCTATGATCAATGGAGGTATATAGACAGAAAAGAGGGATGGCAATGGGGTCCAATATGGCCCCTACATATGCAAACATCTTTATGCAGCAGATTCAACAGGAGGACCTCGTCTATGTGTCCCACCACTTCAGCCATGTGCTGCGGTGGTGGCGATACATAGATGATGTCTTCCTCATCTGGACCGGCTCCATATGTCAACTACAAGAATTGTTTGTGTATCTGAACACTATGAACTCCACGATTAAGTTCACTATGTCTTACTCTATTTCATCAATTGAATTGTTAGATACATGTATTTCAGTATCCGATAATGGTTTAGTCTCTGATCTCTTTACAAAAAAAACTGACAGAAATAACCTTTTACATTACACTAGTGGCCATCCAAGAACAATGCTGAAATCCTTGCTTTTCAGCCAGCTGAGTCAAGAGGATAGTGAGCCAAGAGGATAAGCTATCTTCACGGCTTGATCAAATGTGTTTGAAATTTATGGATAGGGGATATCCTAAACATATCCTTGAGATGAACAAACAAAAAGTTTTGGTGCTATATAGGAATGTCCTCTTAAATGGAAATGTCTCTAAAAAGAAGAAGGTTCGTATACCCTTTGTTTCCACATTCACCATGATTAGTCCACAGGTCAGTGACATTCTGAGGAAAGACTGGAGTGTATTGAGTATAGCATTCCCCAACACTGTTGAGTTCCAGGAGAGGCCTATGATGGCTTATAGAAAGGGCAAAACAATAAAGAATAGTGTGGTTAAGGCGGACATTGGATCTAATCGTAAGGGACAAACTTTCTTGGCTCCTCCGAAACAGGGATGTTATCCTTGTCTAGGATGCAACATCTGTAACAACATGATTAAGGGTAATACTTTTAACCATCCACAAATCAGTAAATCAATGAACATCAGGAGTTTCTTTACTTGTCAAACATCATTTGCTATTTACTTATTAAGCTGCCCCTGTGGTCTTCACTATGTTGGTGAGACCACAACAGAGGTGACCTTGAGAATGAGGAGCCACAAATCCAATATCAAAACGAATAGACGGGATCTGCCAGTATCCAGACATTTTTTGGACAACAAACATGGGGTGTCACAACTTAAGTTTAGAATTATAGACCCAGTACCCCCAATGAGACGAATCGGTGATAGGGAACGTGCACTTAAAAGAAAGGAGCTGGAGTGGATATACAGACTTGATACTATGTTTCCCAAAGGGCTAAATGTGGAATACCCATATGGTCTCCACATATTTAGGAGTTTAAGTGTTAATTTCTCCAGACCACTGGTGGATTTCTCTTTCGGTGTACTCGTTTGATGGTATAGTTACTTTATACACATGTGTAATCTGAAGTTCTAATTTGGACCTTCTTTTGCATATATTTATATCCAATTTTATTATATTAGTACTTATGAGTACTGTATATTAACCTGTTGTTTCTTTGTATTTTTAGATACACACTATCTGTGAAGCAATTTGATGGCTGCATGAAAGTAGCAGAGGCCCATTCCATTACATAGTTACATAGTTAGTACGGCTGAAAAAAGACACATGTCCATCAAGTTCAACCAAGGGACGGGAAAAGGGAAGGAAAAATTTCTACCTATAGGAGCTAATAGTTTTTTGTTCTAGGAAATTATCTAACCCTTTTTTAAAGCCATCTACTGTCCCTGCTGTGACCAGCTCCTGCGGTAGGCTATTCCATAGATTCACAGTTCTCACGGTAAAGAAGGCTTGTCGCCTCTGCAGGTTGAACCTTTTTTTCTCCAGACGGAGGGAGTGCCCCCTTGTTTTTTGAGGGGGTTTTACAAGGAATAGGATTTCACCATATTTTTTGTATGTGCCATTAATATATTTATATAAGTTAATCATGTCCCCCCTTAGTCGTCTTTTTTCAAGGCTAAATAGGTTTAATTCTTTTAATCTTTCCTCATAACTTAAATTCTCCATGCACCTAATTAGCTTCGTTGCTCTTCTTTGTATTTTTTCCAACTCCAGGGCATCCTTTCTATGAACTGGAGCCCAGAACTGAACTGCATATTCTAGATGAGGCCTCACTAATGCTTTGTAAAGTGGCAATATTACATCCCTGTCCCGTGAGTCCATGCCTCTTTTAATACACGACAATATCCTGCTGGCCTTTGAAGCAGCTGATTGACACTGCATGCTGTTATTTAGTTTATGATTTACAAGTACACCCAGATCCTTCTCAACAAGTGAATCCGCCAGTGTAGCTCCCCCTAGGACATATGATGCATGCAGGTTGTTGGTACCCAGATGCATAACTTTACATTTATCTACATTAAACTTCATCTGCCAAGTGGACGCCCAAACACTTAGTTTGTTTAAATCTGCCTGCAATTCATGAACATCTTCCATAGACTGAACTATATTACATAGCTTGGTGTCATCTGCAAAAATAGAAATAGTGCTATTAATCCCATCCTCTATATCATGAATAAATAAGTTGAATAATAGTGGTCCCAGCACTGAACCTTGAGGTACACCACTTATTACCGGGGACCATTCAGAGTAGGAATCATTGACCACAACTCTCTGGATACGGTCCTTGAGCCAATTCTCAATCCAATTACAAACTATATTTTCTAAACCTATAGTCCTTAATTTACCCATTAGGCGTCTATGGGGGACAGTGTCAAATGCCTTTGCAAAGTCCAAAAACACTAAATCCACAGCGGCCCCTCTGTCTAGGCTTCTTCTCACCTCTTCATAAAAACAGATTAGGTTAGTTTGACAACTTCTGTCCTTAGTAAAACCGTGCTGGCTGTCACTTATAATACTATTTTTTGTCACATAATCCTGTATATAGTCCCTCAATAGCCCCTCAAACATTTTCCCCACGATGGATGTTAAGCTTACTGGTCTATAATTACCCGGGGAAGACCTAGAGCCCTTTTTGAAAATAGGCACCACATTTGCGCTGCGCCAGTCCCTTGGCACTATACCAGTCACTAGAGATTCTCTGAATATTATGAAAAGGGGGACAGAAATAACTGAACTAAGCTCTTTAAGAGTTCTAGGGTGTATCCCATCTGGTCCCGGGGCCTTGTGCACATTTATTTTATTTAATTTAGCTTGGACCATATCTACATTCATCCAATTCAGTATATCAACTGATATATTAACAGCACTGGCACCAGCTACATCAGCTGCTCTTTCTTCATTTGTATATACAGAGCTAAAGAACCCATTTAGTAATATGCCAAATAAATCTATATGTCTATTGGTTCTTTTATTCTGTTTAAAATAATAGTAATATAGTGTATATTAGCCATTACTCCATCTACAGAATTTTTTCCATACCTGTACTATGTGTTATATCCATATGTGATAAGTAAGTTCAGCTCTTCCCTATTTAATAATATCTTTCTCTTTTTTTGTATCTTTGATACATATATCCCCTAAAGATTATGGGTGTGGGTCTTTTTGAAATCCCCTAGGAGATGATAATATTCCCAGTAATTCATATAAATTTGTTGGAAAGGAATAAGGATTGATACCTTACTGTCATTATGCATTATAGGCTATTTTGCCTGTCGACAGTGGTTATTTGTTCCTTATAATATTCTGTCCATGGCATTTGCACTTATTTCCTTATGCAGTATTAACTATACTGCTATTTTTCATACATATAAATTCCCTAACATGAATGAATTGAACATTATAGACTAGCTCCGTAGCTCGCGCATGCGCAGACTAGCTGGAACGCTAGTATCGTTTCTGCGCATGCGCTATGGTGACTCATTCATCGCTTGCGTTCCACTGGCTGTATTTCCGGCCTGAACGCCATTTTGGAGCATGCACAGTAGGTGCGCATGGACGCTGATTCCTCGAGGTGTCTAACACCGGTAATGTACAACTTGCTGTGTTATTCTTTGTATGTTTATAATTTTTAGATTGGCCTCTGCACCATTCTTGGATTAGCCTAATTGCGCCTGATCAGTTGTTTATTAAGGGCATTACCTGGGAGGAAAAGTTTTTTTTTCTCAGGGGCAGCAAATTAAATAAAACAAAAAAGCAATACTTACCTATCCTTGCCCCCCGTGATCCAGCTCAGTTTTTTCGGCGGCAGTCCAGGTGGTTGTTTACATGCACGTAGCATGTGACCGCTGCAGCCAATCTGAGGGCCCAGATGTCATATGTTGTATTTCCGGATTTATGCCAGAATTATAATTCGTCACCAGTGAACCCCACTGAGCCCTCTAATTGGATGCAGCGGTCACATGCTACGTGCATGTAAACAAGTACCGGGAGCGCTGCTAGCACAACATCACTGGATCGCCGGGTGTCAAGGATAGGTAAGTATTGCTTCTTTTTTTATTTCATTTGCAGACCCTAAGGAACACTTTTAATTTTCCAGATAACCCTTTGATTTATCCACTCTGCACTGTGTTGATGCTCTGCAGACCAAGTGTGTGCAATCAGAGCATTATATGATCACTTTGATCAGACTCAGTGTATTGGTGATATCCACTTACAGTATGGTGGAATCACTGCATTAACTTAATGGTAATTTTGGTATTCCCGTAGCGATTTATGTTCAGCAAAAGTATGGTAGTGTCCAGTCACAATATAGTGGTGTCATCCAGTCACAGTATGGTGGTGTTATCCAGTCAGAGTATGGTGGTGTCATCCAGTCACTGTATGGCGGTATTATTCAGTCACTGTCTGGTAGTATTATCCAGTCACGGTATGGTGGTGTTATCCAGTCACAGTATGGTGGTGTTATTCGGTCACAGTATAGTGGTATTATCCAGTCACTGTATGGTGGTGTTATCCAGTCACAGTTTGGTGGTGTTATCCAGTCACGGTATTGTGGTGTTATCCAGTCACGGTATGGTAGTGTTATCCAGTCACGGTATGGAGGTGTTATCCAGTCACAGTATGGTGGTGTTATCCAGTCACGGTATGGTGGTGTTATCCAGTCACGGTATGGTGGTGTTATCCAGTCACGGTATGGTGGTGTTATCCAGTCACGGTATGGTGGTGTTATCCGGTCACGGTATGGAAGTGTTATCCGGTCACGGTATGGTGGTGTTATCCGGTCACGGTATGGTGGTGTTATCCGGTCACAGTATAGTGGTGTTATCCAGTCACAGTATGGTGGTGTTATCCAGTCACGGTATGGAGGTGTTATCCAGTCACGGTATGGAGGTGTTATCCAGTCACGGTATGGTGGTGTTATCCAGTCACTCTATGGTGGTGTTATCCAGTCACGGTATGGAGGTATGAAAGTGTTATCCAGTCATGGTATGGGTTAGCCCATCACTCTATGATGGTGTTAGCCCGTCACGGTATGGTAGTGTTATCCAGTCATGGTATGGCGGTGTTATCCAGTCACTGTGTGGTGGTGTTAGCCATTCAGAGTATGGTGGTGTTAGCCATTCACAGTATGGTGGTGTTATCCAGTAACGGTATTTTGGTGTTATCCAGTAAAGGTATGATGGTGTTATCCAGTCACGGTATGGTGGTGTTATCCAGTAATGGTATGGTAGTGTTATCCAGTAACTGGATGGTGGTGTTATCAAGTAAAGGTATAGCGGTGTTATCCAGTAACAGTATGGCGGTGTTATCAAGTCACTGTATGATGGTGTTATCCAGTCACTGTATGGTGGTGTTATCCAGTCACGGTATGGTGGTGTTATCCAGTCACTGTATAGTGGTGTTATCCAGTCACAGTATGGTGGTGTTATCCAGTCACTGTATGGTGGTGTTATCCAGTCACTGTATGGTGGTGTTATCCAGTGACCGTATGGTGGTGTTATCCAGTGACAGTATGGTGGTGTTATCCAGTCACGGTATGGTGGTAATATTTAGTTACTGTATTGTAAGTATTTGGGCTAGGACTAGTTTATGTATACATATTCCAGATTCTGGTACATGATAGTGTGGCCTGTATTTCCCAATAGACCACATAAGTCTTGGGGAAGACAGTCCACACCACTGAACACCAAGACCTGACTGTGCACAGGGCAGCAATGCCACTGAGCGCCACTTATATTTATCAATCGTGCTACCAACTATTGTTACGCCATCACAACTAAGACGTTTTATCATTGATCTACTTTTTTGATAACACTGACCAATTATTATGATTGCTTATAAATTTGCAAATCATGACAGTGATTCTGTAAGGCTGGGTTAAAATTGCAATTTTTTTGTTGTGTTTTTTAAATATCCATTCGTTTTTACAAAGACTTTGAGCTGTAATCTGTTTTTTAATTTTCTAGTCATAGGCTTGCAGCTTGTAAAATGCATGAGTAATTTAAAAAAAAAGCTTGCATTTTTAGAACCGATTTTTAGTACCGATTTTCAAAAATACAACAAAAACGCACAATGTGAACCAAGCCTAAATTGGCCTTTAATGGGGAGGTATTAAGGCTTGGTTCTTAGGGCAGCATGAGCTGTAAATACGGCCCTGATGGTACGTCAGTATATCAGAGAACACGTGCGAATATCGACATGTTGCGTGGATTCTCAATCTGCATCATCTAAATTTTTACACGACTGAAAATCTGCAGTGTTTACACTGTGTGTGTACGTACCCTTAGTATAATATTATGCCCTAGTTATATTATATGTCCAAGTCTGAATGCTATAGGACAAATTGTACAGAAAAATATTGTTCAGTTTGTCTAATAACCTTATCCTTAACCAATGCTTATGTGCTTTGTCTACTGTCCCCTTTCCACCAGCCTCAGATTTTAGGCACAGCAACCACTGTATAAGCTGTATCAATTTTCACAGTCAAATCTGAGGAGGGCAGCGAGAGGCATGGGGTGCGATATCCTTATAAATACAACTGACTTATGCATGTCCAATGTCTTCTTAGTACAGAGTATATTTTTATTTAACCCTTCTGACCTGCAAGAATCATATGCTACCCTTAACTAGAGCAGCATACAATACTGACAGATTTGCTTTATATACGCTATGTGGACAAAAGTATTAAAACACATATCTTAGGTTACATGCACACGTTGCGTATTTTGCTGCGGAAAATACGTACCAATACCGCAGCAATACGCTAGAAATTCGCAGGTAAAAACTGCACCTAATCGTGCGTTTTCAATGCGTTTTTCTGGGCGTTTCTTACGTTTTGATGCGTTTTTCGGCGTGTTTTCATGCTGCGAGATTTGGTGCGATTTTCCACAGAACTAGGAAGATACAATTCGCTAGTGGAAACGCAAGACAATGCTGCGGATTCTAAAATACGCACCACAGGTCAATTTCCACTGTGGATTTGCTGCACGCAAATCTGCGTGGCAAAACCGCACGTAATACGCATCGTGTGCATTGAACCTTAATCACTGAATTCAGGTGTTTCATTCAATCCCATTGCCACAGGTGTCTAAAATCAAGCACCCAGCCATGTAGTCTGCCTTAAGGCCTCTTTAACACGGCAGTATTTTGGTCAGTATTTTGCATTAGTATTTGGAAGCCAAATGCAAGCCTTACATCATGAACCACAATGTCAAGCGTTGGATGGAGTGGTGTAAAGCATGTCACCACTGGACTCTGGAGCAGAGGAAACGTGTTCTGTGGAGTGATGAATCACGCTTCTCTATCTGCCAGTCTGATGAACGAGTCTGGGTTTGGCGAATGCCAGGGGAACGTTGCCTGCCTAACTGCATTGTGCCAATTGTAGAGTTTGGTGGAGGAGGGATAATGCTGTGGGGTTGTTTTTCAGGGGTTGGTCTAGACCCCTAAAGTTCCAGTGAAGGGAAATCTTAAAGCTTCAAGAATAACTGGAAAAACTTGACTGGCTCGCACAGAGCCGCGACCTCAACCCCACCCAACACCTTTGGGATGAGCTAGACCGAAGATTGCGAGCCAAGACGTCTCATCTAACATCAATTTCTAACCTCACAAATGCTCTTCTAGATGAGTGGGATCAATGAATGAATAAATGAATTCCCACAAACACTCTAAAATCTCGTAGAAAGCATTCCCAGAAAAGTGGAAGCAGTTTTAGCTGCAAAGGGGGGACCAACTCCATATTAATGCATAAATACTTAGAATGGGATGTCATAAAAGCTCCGGTAGGTGTAATGTGTAGGTGTTCCAATATTTTTGTCCATATAGTGTATATTAAGCCTACAAATAATGCAGTGAATCATTTTGAAAAGGCAACATATAAATAATATTTGTATCAGCCGATTCTTTTTGAACATTGTGCAACATGAATTACATTCACGCTCTGCTTTCAAAGTTGTCAGATACATATTGCGGCAGAGGATAGACAAATCATTCCAAGTCTGTAACATAAAATCACAGCACACATCTAAGAATCTAACATGAAATAAATTCAGTGTCAAACTAGGGCACTGCCTTCAAACATCACCCCCTAATAACAGCTTCTTATTCTGTCATTTCTCCGGCACACAGTAGTTCTGCTCATGTTTCCACGTTCACTATTGATTATCCTCTGACACAGCCAGCAATGATTATATACACTTCTGTGCACACCATTCACATGCAATTCCTTGCCTGTCACAAGCCGCTGGTCCCAGGTGACTACCAGTGACAGATTTCTTTAATCATGTGACTACATTTACCTCATCAATCACCAGAGTCAATAAAGTTACACTTCTATTTTCTGCCGGTCTGGAAGTCGGGTCTCCTATCATGTGCATAAATGTAATTCACAGCGTGCATTATATAAGAATATGAAAAATGATGCTCGTCATGAAAAAATAGGATAGAATATCCAGAAGGGCACTTGATAAAATAAAAACAGTACATTTGGCACAGCAATATGGTTTCCGAATCAATAGACGGTGTATGCTAAATTCCTAGGTAAACAATTTATCTTGCGTTCATCAAAATATTGAATCACTTTATTTATTCTTTGTTTATATACAGTATATCATAGATACAATTTTGTGTTACTCTGATATATACATCATTTATTTTCCTATCCTATAAACCTTGTGATGGATCAATGTATTAGAGCTGAATTTGTCACTGAACTCCCTGGAGCTGCATTGTTTCCGCATAATGATGTGAATAAGAAGAGGTAGTACTATAGGTTCTTCTACAGTCCTATGTAAATCCATAGATAACACATTGCTATTTCATGATGAGTAGTGCCAAATGACAAGATGAAGCTTACATCCTTACAGCTGTATTATGGCACTGTTCAGATTGCAGACAGACGCTGCTAACAATTATATTCATTATTTGTCGTCCTTTCTTCTTCATTAACATTTAACAACTGCCCATTGAATAGGTCAAATACAAAGTGAGGATCTAAAACAATGTAAACACAGTAGTGAATCACAAGAGTATGTTTAAATCTTAAAAACACAGTTCAGCACATTTTCTAAATACTGTCTTGCTATTTAATTTGCTAAATTGTTACAAAATCTTTATTTCTTCAAAACTGAGGCGTCAATGTATGGATCCAACATCTCTTAATCTAAAAAAAAAAAAAAAAAAAAAGGATTAGTAAAGAGATATGCTAATCTGAAACTTAAACAAGATTTCTACCCAAAACATAAAATCAGCCATATATGAATAAATCATCTTTGAAAAAGTGACAGCAGGGGGCGTGTCTTGGCAGCCGATGGAGATGGCAGCTTGATCACTGAGCTCCTGCACACAGCGACTATTTCAGCGACTTACAGCCTTCCACTTTCATGTCATCCTGTCAGACATAGGCTGTCTAGCTGATGACATTAGGGTGCAAGGGTTATTCAGAAATCCACTGGGAACAGCCTGGAATTCTACTTTGACCGGGAGCGGATTAAAGATGGTGGAGATGCGGGCTCCGCGTCTCACTCCGGCGTCTCACAAGAATACTCCCCGAGGTCGATTTCACATGTCCCTGCTATGCTAGCCTGTAATGCAGATGGACAGGACTCACCTGAACCTCCAGCCCTGCATTTTCCCCCGACTCCGGAGGATATAAAGGTGATGGCGCGAACCCTGATGGATAGGCTCAAGATGGCGCACCTTCCCCTGACCGCATACACACGCCACCACATTCTCCGTCCGCAAGTCCTACTAAACAAAGGCCCCGACTGCTCAGTGAAGATACCAAACAGGTGAGTGAGGCACATTCTCCTGAGCGTGCAAACAATGTGGACTCTGAATGCAATGACTTATTTCAAGATATACATAGATGTAGCCATCTTTATCTTGACTCTGATAACTTGTTCCAGCGTGATATCACACAACAAAAGTCATTGAAAAAGTCAAGATAAAGGATCTTGCCAGTGTTTATTTAAAACACATTATGTTTTAAATAAAAAAAAATGTTTGGCAACAGTTGTCTCGCCATGTTTCCTTTTAGCTGTACTGTCTAATTTAATGATTTGTTCTTTCGTTTTTTTTTTCCATAATTTTTGATTTCTGATGGATGTTCATTAATGTGCGTCTTAATTACACGCGGTCTGACCGACGTAGACCATGCCACAAGGGCATTTAAGCATGTAAACAACGTTCTTACAATTGCAATTGTAATATCCATTATGGTAAATTTTGTGACCTTTAGTTGTATGATTGAAATAATTTCCTTTCATAATGGAACTCCAATTAGGGCATGACAAACAGGAATATGTACCTTTTTTTTTGAGTGTTTAGAAAGGTTTGTTTTGAAAGTGATTTTTTACCGACATCAGCACGAATAAGTTCGTTAGCTATAGATTTGCCTTTTCGATAAACAAATTTTGGTCTATCATGGAACAAAGTGCCATATTTGGGATCATACTTCAGCATGTCCCAATATTTATTTATGGTGTTTTTGATAAGATTGGCATGGTTGTCATAAGTGGAGATGAAAAATGGTTGTTGTTCTTTATTTTTATTCTTATTTTTCAATATACGTACATTTTCTCTACTATGAAGTGATATTTCAGAGCCAATCTTAATAATTTCTTCTCTCGTATAGCCTCTGTCAGCAAATTTATTAATTCATTTTTCTTTTTGATCATGGTATTGCTTTTCAGTACTACAAATGCGCCGTGCACGAATGAATTGCCCTTTTGGAATTCCTTTGAATGTTTGTGGAGCATGGGAGCTGTCTCTTCTTAACAGATTATTTTTATCTGTGGGTTTCGAATACAGTGTAGTTATCAATGTGTTATTTTCATTTTTAATCATTTCAACATCTAAGTAATTTATTTTGTTCATGCTATATTCTATTGAAAATTCAATCAATGTATGACAACTATTGATATATGAGACAAACTCTTTTAAACTTTCAACACCATCATTCCAAAGAAGAAATAAGTCATCCACATAATGTAGCTATAGGCCTATATGTTTTATGTGTGGACAATCATAAATGTGGGATTCCATAAAAATGTTAGCATACCCCGGGGCTGCAGATGAGCCCATCGAGGTGCCTTGTAGTTGGAAAAAAAATCATCATTATCGAATCTACAATAATGTTTAGTAAGGACAAGATCAAGCAATGTCATATTACATTTTCTGATTACTAAGTGTCATGTCTTCACATAATTTATGTCTTACTGCTGCAAGCCCTTCAATGTACAGAATGTTGGTGTAGAGGCTTTTAATATCAAGAGTGCATAATATGGTGTTTTCGTGAATGACAACATTGGTAATTCTATTAAGAAAATCCGTTGTGTCTCTCAAACAATTCTGTAGCTTAGCAACAATTTTTTGGAGAAAGGAATCGACATAGATTGCAAGAGGTTGCAAGAATTGAATTGATGCCGGAGACGATAGGTTGTCCAGGTGGTTTATCACTATTTTTATGTATTTTCGGTAAAAGGTACAAAAGCGGAATTCGGGGATGTTTATTAATTAAAGCAATTTTTAAATCTTGATCTATAATTCCCGATAGGGCGGCATCATTAATTGGCATACCCAAGTAGTACAAGGCAATGGCGCATCCGAAAGTTGGAGGAGACTGGTAGTGATGTATAACAGCCAGGGGGATGTCAATCAAGCATGGAAAAGTAGATTTATAGTCAGGACTGAGTGAATCTTCAGGATAGCGGCAGTGCCACATGACCCTTTAATAAGTAATTAGCATATAGTGTGCACAGTTTTAAAAGTTGATTTTATAGATTTAGCTGCATCTGAAAACAACATACAAGTGAATGTTTGGGAATATTGTCAAGCCATGGTGGTTTAAGGCATTAAAACTACCTGACAGGTTCCCATTTAATGTACAATGGACTGAAAAAAATTCCATCTGCCCTGCAATTTTGATATTATAAATATATCCTATATAATTACAGCACCAGAACAAAGCTCAATACACATATACAGCACCAGAAACAAGCTCATACACATATACAGTACCAGAACAAAGCTCAGTATATAAATACAGCACCCGCACCAAGCTCATACATATATACAGCACCAGAACAAAGCTCAATACACTTATACAGCACCAGAACCAAGCTCATACACATATACAGTACCAGAACCAAGCTCAGTACAAAAAATACATCTGAACCAAGCTCAGTACATAAATACAACACCAGAACCAAGCTCATACATATATACAGCACCAGAACAAAGCTCAATACACTTATACAGCACCAGAACCAAACTCATACACATATACAGTACCAGAACCAAGCTCAGTACAAAAAATACATCTGAACCAAGCTCAGTACATAAATACAACACCAGAACCAAGCTCAGTACATAAATACAACACCAGAACAAAGCGTGTACATAAATACCGCACCAGAACAAAGCTCAGTACATTTATACAACACCAGAACCAAGCTCATACACATATACAGTACCAGAACCAAGCTCAGTACAAAAAATACATCTGAACCAAGCTCAGTACATAAATACAACACCAGAACCAAGCTCAGTACATAAAAACAACACCAGAACAAAGCGTGTACATAAATACCGCACCAGAACAAAGCGTGTGCATAAATACCGCACCAGAACAAAGCTCAGTACATTTATACAACACCAGAACCCACCTCAGTACATACAGTTAGGTCCAGAATTATTTGGGACAATGACACAATCATCATGATTTGGACTCTGCATGCCACCACATTGGATTTGAAATGAAACAACTGAGATGCAATTGAAGATTAGACTTTCAGTTTTAATTCAAGGGATGGAACAATAATATCCTGTGAAACGTTTAGGAATTGCAGCCATTTTTCTACACAGCCTCCTCATTTCAGGGGCTCAAAAGTAATTGGACAAATTAACATTACCATAAATAAAATGTTGTTTTTTTTAATACTTTGTACAGAATCTTTTGCAGGCAATGACCGCCTGAAGTCTGGAACCCATGCACATCACCAAACGCTGGGTTTCCTCCTTTGTGATGCTTTGCCAGGCCTTTACTGCAGCTATCTTCAGTTGTTGTTTGTTTGTGGGTCTTTCTGCCCTAAGTTTTGTCTTAAGCAAGTAAAATGCATGCTTGATCCGGTTGAGATCTGGTGATTGGCCATAGACACAGGTACAATTACAGTGCAGGAGGGGTTGGAGGCGGCTGGATTCAGTGGCGCCGCTGACCCTCAGAAAGGCAGCAGGCCCCCGCCTCAGACGAGAAGCTCATCTTGCCTCATGGACGGTGTGGCCCTGGTGAGCGCCTTCTGTTTTTTGCTCCTATGTATCTTCCATGTCAGAGAGAAGTGGCAAGCAGCGGCATGCAGTTGGCACCCCTGGGGAAGGTGGGGTGCCGCTGAATGGCTAGCACTGCAGGATTGTATACGTTTTGTTTAAAGCACCTGTCGATATGCCATAAATGTTGCAGATGAAGAGGTACAATCTAACAATGTGGCCCAAAGAACAGAAAAGTTTGTAAACCCCTGTTTTAGATGCAATTTAAAAGCAAACCTTTGCAAATATGGATATAGCCTTTAAATTCTGTAACTTAATTCTGCAACGGGCTGTTTACTTAAAGCATAAATAATAATCATAAATGCTGAATAGATATCATATGAGTCGTATAAATAAATATAAAATTCCTATTTAACCCCTTAACGACCGTCCACCGTCTTTTGACGGCTGGCGGTGCAGGTGTTTGTCTACAGCGATGTCTTCTGGCATTTCTGTTGAAGAGGCCCCAGCTGTTTAACACTTTGATCGTCACGGTCCGTGACCTCGGCATGAACAGAGGGAACTTCAGTCTTTGATCGCGTCATAAATGTTGCAGATGAGGCGACACTATGCACTATGTTCTGCCCTAACAGCAGCCTGTGTCAAAGTGACACAGTATAATGTATTAGCATATAAGAGTATGCTAATACATTACAAGTAAAAATGAATATGTAAATAAAGTTATCCCTTAATGGAATTTAAGAAAAAGTAACAAATAAATAAATAAATAAAAATGTCCCAAACAAAAGTAATTATTTTGCATAAAATATATTTTATTGCCCCTACATTAACTAAAAACATAAAATCTACACATAATAGGTATCTAAACGACCGTAATAACCTGAAGAATTAATCGAACAGGTTACTTAGCATGAAACTGGAACGGGATAAAAAATAAACAAGAAAAACGATGCAGAGAATCGCTTTTTCCTATATTCACGCCGTACAAATATTTTTTTTCTACCCCCAAACTCTGAAAAGAAATAATACAATTTCTCCCGCATAAAACAAGGCCTCATATGGCCACGTCAATTTAAAAAAAAATAATTATGGCTGCTGAAAGGCAGAGAGGTAAAAATGTAGCTGGTCATTAACCCCTTCCCTCTTTGGCCACTTTTGACCTTCAGGACAGAGTCTCATTTTTCAAATCTGACATGTTTCACTTTATGTGGTAATAACTTCAGCATTTAGAAAGTTTCTTAACCCTTTAGAATGTTTAACAGGAATTGAAGCAAAGTAGAGGTGATATTTTCAAATGTCATTTTTTTTTGCAGAAATTAAAATTGTAATACATTTTTTTTGTAACACGGAAAGTTTTACCAGACAAATGCAACTCAATATCTATTGCCCAGATTCCGCAGTTTTTAGAAATATCCCCCATGTAGCCCTAGTGTGCTACTGGACTGAAGCACCGACCTCAGAAGCAAAGGAGCACCTAGAGGGTTTTGGGGCAACATACTTATTAGAAAATATTTTCAGGTTTGAAGGGCTCTTGCGGTGCCAAAACAGTGGAAATCCCCCAAACGTGACCCCATTTTGGAAACCACACCCCTTGAGGAAATTATCTAGGGGTATAGTGAGCATTTTGACCCTGCAGGTTTCTTGCAGAAATTATTGGCAGTAGGCCAGGAAAAAGGAAATCTACATTCTTTCAAATAAAATGTAGGCTTAGCTAACTTTTTCTAATTTCCACAAGGACTAAAGGAGAAAAAGCACTGCAACATTTGTAAATAAATTTCTCCTGAGTAAAACAATACCCTACATGTGGTCATAAATGGCTGTTTGGACACACAGCCGGACTTCGAAGGGAAAGAGCGCCATTTGGCTTTTGGAGCTCAAATTTAGCAGGAATGGTTTGCGGAGGCCATGTCGCATTTGCATAGCCCCTGAAGGACCAAAACAGTGAAAACGCCCAAAAAGTGACTCCATATAGGAAACTACACCCCTTGAAGAATCCATCTAGGGGTGTAGTGAGCATTTTGACCCTCCAGGGGTTTCATAGATTTTATTAGAATTGGGCAGTGAGGATTAAAAAAAATCCTTTTTTTCCAATAAGATGTAGCTTTACTTCAAATTTTTTCATTTTCTCAACAAATAAAGGAAAAAAAGAACCCCAACATTTGTAAAGCAACTTCTCTGGAGTACGGAAATACCTCATATGTAGTCATAAACTACTGTTTGGCCACACGGCATTGATCAGAAGGGAAGGAGCGCCATTTGGCTTTTTGGAGCACAGATTTTGCTGGATTAGTTTCTTTGCACCATGTCACATTTTCAAAGCCCCTAAGGTACAAGTACAGTGGAAACCCCCCAAAAATGACTCCATTCACAAAACTACACCCCTTGAAGAATACATCTAGGAGTGTAGTGAGCATTTTGACCCCATAGGTGTTTCATAGATTTTATTAGAATTGGGCAGTGAAAATTAAAAAAATCCTTTTTCTTCAATAAAACGTAGTTTTAGCTCAAAATGTTTCATTTTCTCAACAAATAAAGGAAAAAAAGAACCCCAGCACTTGTAAAGCAATTTCTCTCAAATACGGCAATACCCCACACGTGGTCATAAACTGCTGTTTGGGCACAGAGTAGGGCTCAGAAGGGAAGGAGCGCCATTTGCTTTTGGAGAACAGATTTTGCTGGATTGGTTTCTGGGCGCTATGTCGCATTTGCTAAGTCCCTGTGCGACCAAAACAGTAAATCCCCCCAGAAGTAACCCCATTTTGGAAATAACACTACTCAAGGTATTCACCTAGGGGAGTAGTGAGCATATTAACCCCGCAGGTGTTTGGCAGAAATCGGTGTGCACTTGATGTTGCAGAGTGAAAATTTGATTTTTTTCCATAGATATGCCAATATGTGGTGCCCAGCTTGTGCCACCATAGCAAGACAGCTCTCTAATTATTATGCTGTGTTTCCTGGTTTTAGAAACACCCTACATGTGGCCCTAATCTTTTGCCTGAACATTCGACCAGGCTCAGGAGTGAAAGAGTACCATGTAAAATTGAGGTCTAATTTGGTGATTTACAAAGTATTTGTTCAAAATTGCAGAGGCTCCGATGTGAAATAAAGAAATAAACCCCTGAGAAGTGACCCCATTTTGGAGACTGCACCCTCAATGTATTTATTAAGGAGTGTAGTAAGCATTTTCGCCCCACAGGTCTTTTCCATAAATGATTGCGCTGCGGGAGGTGCAAAGTAAAAATTTAAATTTTTCCCTAGATATGCCATTTCAGTGGCAAATATGTTGTGCCCAGCTTATGCCACTGGAGACAGACACCCCAAAAATTGTTAAAAGGGTTCTCCCGGGTATGGCGATGCCATATATTTGGAAGTTTACTGCTGTTTGAGCATGCTGTAGGGCCCAGAACGGAGGGAGCGCCATTTGGCTTTTGGTGCGTGGATTTTGCTTGGTAGTAGTTTTGTTTGGAGTCTTACTGGTGTTTCCGTTTATAATGTGGGGTACATGCAAGCTGGGCAGGGTACATCAGGGGCATAGTCAGGTGGTATAATAATGGGGTAAAAAAGCAATGAAATAATCCATAGATGTGTGTTTCGCTGTGCTGAATCCTTTCTGCGCAGGCCGGTGTTGCACTGATAAATGTCCTTCCTTATACCCCTTTTGGTCCACACTCCACACATTTGCAATTTGGGGAATTTTACTGGGCAGTGTTGTCCTGGTATAATACGGGCACCCTCACTTCCAGCAGATATGTTTGGGCCCTCCCCTTCCTGGATCCCTAATTTTAGTGCCTTGATAATTCGCCTCTTGAAACAGACAAAATGTTCCCCTCTAATCTGCCCAACTGGATATTGTTATTTCCTGACTTATTGGAGCCTTAACTAATTTTAGTTTTTCATAGACGTAGTGGTATGAGGGCTGTATTTTTGTGGGATGAGCTGTAGTTATTATTGGTAACATTTTGGGGCACATGTGACTTTTTGATCACTTTTTAGCCTTTATTTTGGGAGGCAAGGTGACAAAAAAACAGCAATTCTGGCATATTTTTTTATATAGTGTTCACCACACATAATAAATTACATGTTAACTTTATTCTGCGGGTCAGTACGATTCCGGCCATACCTAATTTATAGCACTTTTTTATGTTTTAAAACTTTTTGCACAATAAAATTACTTTTGTAAAGAGAATGTATTTTTTCTGTCGCCAAGTTGTGAGAGCCATAGCCTTTTATTTTTTTTTGTCGACGGAGCTGTATGAGGGCTTGTTTTTTGGGAGACAAGTTATAGTTTTTATAGGTACCATTTTTGGTATATGCTCCTTTTTGATCACTTTTTATTTTAATTTTTGGAAGACAAAGTGACCAAAAAAACAGCATTTATGGCAGTATTTTTTTGTTGTTTTTGTTACGGCGTTCACTGTGCGGGATAAATGACATAATATTTTTATAGTTCAGGTCGTTACAGTCGCAGCGATACCAAATATGTATGGTTTATTTATTTTTTCAATAATAAATGACTTGATAAGGTAAAAAGGGCGATTGTGTTTTTTATTTTATTACTTGAAACTTCTATTGTATTTTGTACAATTTTTATTTTTACTTTTTTTACACGTTTTTTTACAAGTTTTTTTTACACTTTTCTTTAGTCCCACTAGTGGACTTGAAGCTCCAACTGTTTGCTTGATGTTCTAATACATTGCACTACATAGGTAGTGCAATGTATTCGAACTGTCAGTTGTTCACTGACATCAAGCTGATCAGGCTATGCCTCCGGACGGGGCCTAATCGGCTTCCGTAATGGCAGACAGGAGGCCATTGTTAGGCCTCCTGTTGCCATAGTAGTAGTCGGCAGGCTACCGATTTGCTACAAACTGCTAAGATGCAGTGATCGCATTGGATCGCTGCATCGAAGGGGTTAATGGCAGGAATCGAAGCTAGCTCCGGTTCCTTCCATTACAGTGGGATGTACGCTGTAACATACAGCAGACACCCACTGATGATGATGCCGGCTCAGCTTCTGAGCCGGAAGCTGAGCCGGCGCCATCTTGCCGATGGTACCGGAAGCCTTTTAGGCCCCACCGTTGGGATGCCAGTATTAGGCCTCTGGTTGCCATTGCAGGCACCGGCAACCCAGTGATCATGTTGCTGGGGTGCCGGTGGTTAAAAACTCTTCACATGCTGCGATCTCTATTGATCACAGCATCTGAGGGGTTAATCGGCCGGAACGGAGGCTAGCTCCCGTCCTGGCTGTTAAATCAGGGTAGCAGCTGTAACATACAGCTGGCACCCGGCGGTGATGGCGCTAGCTCAGCTCCTGAGCTAGCTACATCTCCTTTACGTACAGTTCCCATCACGTAACTGTATGTGATTTTGCTGGAAGGGGTTAAGGCCTTTTCAGGCCCGTTCATTAAGGGGTTAAACTTATAAAGCTTTCTCCAATTTTTAAGGTTGACGTGCCAGTTTTAAACTTAATGTTCAATAAATCTCCTTTACACAGCATGCAAAGCTGTAAATGACTTCTGGCACATATTATAAGGAGTCAAGGAGTCAGGACTGATGGAAGATAAAACGGGCAATCTCAAAAATTATATAGAATTTGGCTTTGTGTTTGAAAAGTACATAAGTGCAGCATATTTTATTTAACACAATGGTTGGCGGATGAATATGTTCCAGAGACTCTCAGCAGCTATAAGATTAGCACTATAACTGTTCCAAGATCTAGGTCTACAGCAGTGACTCTTAAATATGGGTTATGGCAGCTTGGTTCTTCCAAGTGTCCCAGCTGAATATAAAACAGATCTCTATTGCCTTACATACAACTGGGGCATCCCAAATAATATTTTATTGTTTTCCTACATTTAAGCCCGAAAAACACATTCTCTGAGCCCATTGCTGATTCTCTACTTCAAGCATATGTTCACATTTGAGCACCATTTTCCAGTCTACATGTAAATATTTAGTACAGCTTTAATTACTTATCATATACTGAGTTACAGCTTATATTATAGTCCACAGCTGCAAACACAGTTGTCTTTGGAAACAGTCAATAAGCTTGCTGAAAAACAGATCCCTGACTTAGCTGTGCTCCTATAATGAAGTGGGGGAGCTAGTTTGTAAAGTGCCTGGTGTAAAGCCTATGCTTTACCAGAATGTACTGTACATCACCCATCCATCTAATTGCTGTTCTGGCCAAAAATAGTGATTATCGTAGGAAAATGTTCATATGGTGCAGCCAAGATTATTCAGTCAAGATACCAAATAAGCATACCTGAGGAGTATGTGGTACTGGGATCGTAAGGACACTGGACAATAAAGAGATTACTTCAGACCAGAAGGAGCCAATGTAGGAACACTCCCACGCCATGTGCCAGAAGTCAGAATGAGGTTTCTCACAATGTTGACACCTATCGTGAGAAGGTCATCCCATTATGTGTATACGGACCAGGAATAAGTAACATTGGTGAACGAAATACAACTGTATCATACGATTATTTACTGATGATGAAACATGTATCAGGGATTCAAAGGCTTCCTTCCAGTGATCCGTAGATAGACCAGGGATTTGTGATTTCCATTTGTCTTCCACTGCCAGTTGTGTGGATTTGAGTTTAGTTCCTAGGAGGTGGGTATATAAAGCAAAAAAATTCTAAGGCTTCCTTCCAGTGATCCGTAGATAGACCAGGGATTTGTTATTTCCATTTGTCTTCCACTGCCAGTTGTGTGGATTTGAGTTTAGTTCCTAGGTGGTGGGTATATAAAGCTAAAAAATTCTAAGGCTTCCTTCCAGTGATCCGTAGATAGACCAGGGATTTGTTATTTCCATTTGTCTTCCACTGCCAGTTGTGTGGATTTGAGTTTAGTTCCTAGGAGGTGGGTATATAAAGCTAAAAAAATACTAAGGCTTTGTGATAGACCAGGGATTTGTGATTTCCATTTGTCTTCCACTGCCAGTTGTGTGGATTTGAGTTTAGTTCCTAGGAGGTGGGTATATAAAGCTAAAAAATTCTAAGGCTTTGTGATAGACCAGGGATTTGTGATTTCCATTTGTCTTCCACTGCCAGTTGTGTGGATTTGAGTTTAGTTCCTAGGAGGTGGGTATATAAAGCTAAAAAATTCTAAGGCTTCCTTCCAGTGATCCGTAGATAGACCAGGGATTTGTGATTTCCATTTGTCTTCCACTGCCAGTTGTGTGGATTTGAGTTTAGTTCCTAGGAGGTGGGTATATAAAGCTAAAAAAAGACCACGTAAACCCTGAGAAGTAGAAATACCAATTAAAGGGTATTCTGAAATAGGGCATGTATTATTTGGAAATTGACTCTGGAGTGGATGGCGCAACTGCAGATATCTATAAAACGACATGCGGGGCAAATTAAAGGCTTCTTACAACTGAGTAAAAGATCGAAGAGTGTCATTCACATATACATCACTCAACACTGTAACATTATGAGATATCCAAAAGGTCAAGTCCTCCAGTTCGAGGAGGTGTGGAAACAGTGAGTTATGCCATAATAGTATCATAGATGGCAATGCAGTATATTGAGTAACAGCCTTAGCGGCATGCCACACCTGAGTTGCCAACTTGTGTAAAGGGAGGAAATGCGGCTTGGAAAGAGGGTTGGTTTTTCCAATACTGGCCATAGCGTATTGGTATCTAGATGGAAGGCAAGATAGTATTCCACAGAGGATGATATGAGGGTTTGCGTCTAGGATCGTAGGTAACGAAATTCCCCTGCCAGAAAATACAAATGAAAGTACGGAAGGGCCATTCCTCCTTGGAGTTTAGGTCTCTGCAAAGTGGCTATGCTAAGTTTGTGTCTAGAGTTGCACCTTATGAAAGAGGTAAGAGCAGATTGTAGCTTTGTGAAGAAAGATTTATGGATGGGTCCAGCAGCATGTTCCATGGAATCTTTGTATGGCTTCAAAAGTACCACAACAGTGGCATTATATAAAGAATCTGGGAATGTATTAGTGTCTAGAGCAGGGGTCTCAAGCACGCGGCCCGCACGCGGCCCTGTAGGATATTTCTTCATTCTGGCTGGACCTACAGTGAAGGAAATAAGTATTTGATCCCTTGCTGATTTTGTAAGTTTGCCCACTATCAAAGACATGAACAGTCTAGAATTTTTAGGCTATGTTAATTTTACCAGTGAGAGATAGATTATATTAAAAAAAAAAAAAGAAAATCACATAGTCAAAATTATATATATTTATTTGCATTGTGCACAAAGAAATAAGTATTTGATCCCCTACCAACCATTAAGAGTTCAGCCTCCTCCAGACCAGTTACACGCTCCAAATCAACTTGGTGCCTGCATTAAAGACAGCTGTCTTAAATGGTCACCTGTATAAAAGACTCCTGTCCACAGACTCAATTAATCAGTCTGACTCTGACTCTAACCTCTACAACATGGGCAAGACCAAAGAGCTTTCTAAGGATGTCAGGGACAAGATCATAGGCCTGCACAAGGCTGGAATGGGCTACAAAACCATAAGTAAGACGCTGGGTGAGAAAGAGACAACTGTTGGTGCAATAGTAAGAAAATTGAAGACATACAAAATGACTGTCAATCGATATCGATCTGGGGCTCCATGCAAAATCTCACCTCGTGGGGTATCCTTGATCCTGAGGAAGGTGAGAGCTCAGCCAAAAACTACACGGGGGGAACTTGTTAATGATCTCAAGGCAGCTGGGACCACAGTCACCAAGAAAACCATTGGTAACACATTACGCCGTAATGGATTAAAATCCTGCAGTGCCCGCAAGGTCCCCCTGCACACGAAGGCACATGTACAGGCCCATCTGGAGTTTGCAAATGAACATCTGGATGATTCTGAGAGTGATTGGGAGAATGTGCTGTGGTCAGATGAGACTAAAATTGAGCTCTTTGGCATTAGCTCAACTCGCCGTGTTTGGAGGAGGAGAAATGCTGCCTATGACCCAAAGAACACCATCCCCACTGTCAAGTATAGAGGTGGAAACATTATGTTTTGGGGGTGTTTCTCTGCTAAGGGCACAGGACTACTTCACCGCATCAATGTGAGAATGGATGGAGCTATGTACCATCAAATCCTGAGTGACAACCTCCTTCCCTCCACAAGGAAATTAAAAATGGCTCGTGGCTGGGACTTCCAGCATGATAATAACCCGAAACATACAGCCAAGGCAACAAAGGAGTGGCTCAAAAAGAAGCACATTAAGGTCATGGAGTGGCCTAGCCAGTCTCCAGACCTTAATCCCATCAAAAACTTATGGAGGGAGCTGAAGATCCGAGTTGCCAAGCGACAGCCTCGAAATCTTAATGATTTACAGATGATCTGCAAAGAGGAGTGGGCCAAAATTCCATCTAACATGTGTGCAAACCTCATCATCAACTACAAAAAACGTCTGACTGCTGTGCTTGCCAACAAGGGTTTTGCCACCAATTATTAAGTCTTGTTTGCCAAAGGGATCAAATACTTATTTCTCTGTGCACAATGCAAACAAATATATATAATTTTGACTATGTTATTTTTTTATTTTTTTTTATATAATCTATCTCTCACTGGTAAAATTAACCTAGCCTAAAAATTCTAGACTGTTCATGTCTTTGACAGTGGGCAAACTTACAAAATCAGCAAGGGATCAAATACTTATTTCCTTCACTGTATATGTTTCGAGGTCTATAGCCAGACGGAGATGGAATGTTTTAAAAGACAGCAGGATGTACTCTTCACCTGAATACGCAACGGCTAATCCGCAGCAATTTACTGCACATTTTAGGCAAAGCCGCAACGGAATCTGCAACTCAGATTATGTGTGGCATTGATGCGGACAGTGTCTGCAGAAATACGCCACGTCTGGCCATGCCCTTATAGTAATGTAGTATTATTATAGTAATGTAGTATTGTTATAGTAATGTAGTATTATTATAGTAATGTAGTATTGTTATAGTAATGTAGTATTGTTATAGTAATGTAGTATGATTATAGTAATGTAGTATTGTTGTAGTAATGTAGTATTATTATAGTAATGTAGTATTGTTATAGTAATGTAGTATTGTTATAGTAATGTAGTATTGTTATAGTAGTGTAGTATTATAGTAATGTAGTATTATAGTAATGTAGTATTGTTATAGTAATGTACTATTATAGTAATGTAGTATTATAGTAATGTAGTATTGTTTATAGTAATGTAGTATTAAAGTAGTGTAGTATTATTATAGTAATGTAGTATTATAGTAATGTAGTATTGTTATAGTAATGTAGTATAATAGTAATGTAGTATTGTTATAGTAATGTAGTATTAGAGTAATGTAGTACTGTTATAGTATTGTAGTATTATTATAGTAATGTAGTGTTATAGTAATGTAGCATTATAGTAGTGTAGTATTGGTATAGTAATGTAGTGTTGTTATAGTAATGTAGTATTGTTATAGTAATATAGTACTGTTATAGTAATGTAGTATCAGTATAGTAATGTAGTATTGTTATAGTAATGTAGTATGTATTATTTTTATAGTACAGTAGTTTTGTTATAGTAATCTAGTATTATTATTGTAGTATTGTTATAGTAATGTAGTATTATAGTATTGTAGTATTGGTATAGTAATGTAGTATTGTTATAGTAATGTAGTATTATTATGGTAATGTAGTATTGTTATAGTAATGTATTATTATAGTAATGTAGTGTTATTATAGTAATGTAATATTATTATAGCAATGTAGTATTATAGTAATGTAATAGTATTATAGTAATGTAGTGTTGTTATTGTAATGTAGTGTTGTTATAGTAATGTAGTATTATTATAGTAATGTAGTATTGTTATAGTACTGTAGTAGTATTATAGTAATGTTGTATTATAGTAATGTAGTATTATTATAGTAATATGGTATTATTATAGTAATGTAGTATGATTATAGTAATGTAGTGTTCTAGTAATGTAGTATTATTATAGTAATGTAGTATTATTATAGTAATGTTGTATTATAGTAATGTAGTATTATAGTACTGTAGTATTATAATAGTAATATGGTATTATTATAGTAATGTCATATTATAGTAATGTAGTATTATTATAGTAATGTAGTATTAGTATAGTAATGTAGTATTGTTATAGTACTGTAGTATGTATTATTTTTATAGTACAGTAGTTTTGTTATAGTAATCTAGTATTATTATAGTTATGTAGTATTGTTATAGTAATGTAGTATTATAGTATTGTAGTATCGGTATAGTAATGTAGTATTGTTATAGTAATGTAGTATTATTATGTTAATGTAGTATTGTTACAGTAATGTATTATTATAGTAATGTAGTGTTATTATAGTAATGTAATATTATTATAGCAATGTAGTATTATAGTAATGTAGTATTATAATATTGTAGTATTGGTATAGTAATGTAGTATTGTTATAGTAATGTAGTATTATTATGGTAATGTAGTATTGTTATAGTAAGGTATTATTATAGTAATGTAGTGTTATTATAGTAATGTAATATTATTATAGCAATGTAGTATTATAGTAATGTAATAGTATTATAGTAATGTAGTGTTGTTATTGTAATGTAGTGTTGTTATAGTAATGTAGTATTATTATAGTAATGTAGTATTGTTATAGTACTGTAGTAGTATTATAGTAATGTTGTATTATTATAGTAATGTAGTATTATAGTAATGTAGTATTATTATAGTAATATGGTATTATTATAGTAATGTAGTATGATTATAGTAATGTAGTATTGTTATAGTAATGTAGTATTGTTATAGTAGTGTAGTATTATAGTAATGTAGTATTGTTATAGTAATGTAGTATTGTTATAGTAATGTACTATTATAGTAATGTAGTATTGTTATAGTAATGTACTATTATAGTAATGTAGTATTATAGTAATGTAGTATTGTTATAGTAATGTAGTATTAAAGTAGTGTAGTATTATTATAGTAATGTAGTATTATAGTAATGTAGTATTGTTATAGTATTGTAGTATAATAGTAATGTAGTATTGTTATAGTAATGTAGTATTAGAGTAATGTAGTACTGTTATAGTATTGTAGTATTATTATAGTAATGTAGTGTTATAGTAATGTAGCATTATAGTAGTGTAGTATTGTTATAGTAATATAGTACTGTTATAGTAATGTAGTATTAGTATAGTAATGTAGTATTGTTATAGTAATATGGTATTATTATAGTAATGTAGTATGATTATAGTAATGTAGTGTTCTAGTAATGTAGTATTATTATAGTAATGTAGTATTATAGTAATGTAGTATTATTATAGTAATATGGTATTATTATAGTAATGTAGTATGATTATAGTAATGTAGTGTTCTAGTAATGTAGTATTATTATAGTAATGTAGTATTATTATAGTAATGTAGTATGATTATAGTAATGTAGTGTTCTAGTAATGTAGTATTATTATAGTAATGTTGTATTATAGTAATGTAGTATTATAATACTGTAGTATTATTATAGTAATATGGTATTATTATAGTAATGTCATCTTATAGTAATGTAGTATTATTATAGTAATGTAGTATTATAGTACTGTAGTATTATTATAGTAATGTAGTGTTGTTATTGTAGTTCAAATAACGAATTGATTAACAATAATTTTGTATTGTATCAAGTTTGAAAGTAATGCAACTTCAAATTTTTTCTATGTGCGGCCAATTTAACCGGCCGAGTTTGAGACCCCTGTATTAGACCATGCTTTTGCATAGGCATATGACTGCTGTTGCTAGTGTAAACATTTCAGCACACTCCTCAATTGGCACACTAACGTATTTAACCCCTTCATGCATTGAATTGCAACTTTTTTTCCTTTGTCCAAACATCCCATTTCAATTTGCCATTGAATCGATACAATGTAGTTTCAAATGCAGTAGAGAGTATTTTTTTTTTCCTCTGGCACAAAGCCCAGTGATATAATGTTGTGCCATCTGTGGTTTTAGAACTTCTTGGAAATGTAGTATGTTATCATAATACAAAGAGTGATTATAATGCACAAACAATACAGCTCATATAGCTAAAGATACCAGAGACATAATATAATTGGCAGGTAAAAAAAACAACATGTCAATGGGCTCAATTAAAGGGGTTGTCCCATTTGGAAAACCCATTTTCACATACCCTATTAGGTAATTTTGAGTTAATAGGGAGGGGTCCAGTGTTCAGGAAGCTTATCTAATAGATAGGAGAGAAGCTACAAAGCATTGCTCAAAACAACTTCTACAGCGTCTACAACCCATTGATTTAAATAAGTACTGTGTAGTGTTTCATTTCACCTGTGGTGGCGCTTTAGGGGAATTCTAACAAAAAGGGATTGTCCAAAGCATGCACCTATTCATCTCTGCTAAATCTGAATGTCTTAATCTACAGTCTTGTAATTGCTTCACCATTACTGAACTTTACTATTATTCATAAGTGTTTATAATCTATAATACAAATTGCACACTAATACCCGATACAATCAAAAATATTTATATGGCAACCGTAAAGTATTTTTCAAAAAATGTAGTATGAAATGCACAGATTGCGAAATGCTCTAGTCAAAGTCATGAAACTAATTTATTTTAAGATCTTTTATACATTCACAAGAACGACATGCAGTCAAGCTGTCCCCAGCAAATGATGTGTCTATGAATAACGAGTCATGGAGCTAAAATGTTACTGTGACTTATCACTGCAACCATATAAGAAAATACTAATACTGGTATGTCAGTTACATTATGTGTAGGGTTTAAACTTTACACAAATTAGCAAATAAATTTTTTTTTATACCCATTTAACCCATGCAGGGAAATTACTGAGCTTGTTGTGTCTCAATCTACTCATCATATGTGAATGAATGTGTAGAGTCACTGCAGTAACTGGATATGTATAGTTTAGTTAGTACCACATACTGTATCTTGGCGGACCTATATAATTCAATGCGGCCGTTTACACGGGCGTTGTTTCAATGGACCGTGTGAAGAGTCCGTGACAAGGTAGGACATGTCCTATTTTTTCACGCTTTACGCATCCCTCCATAGACTCTAGTCTATGGGGGATGCGTGATATCGCATCCTGCAGCGCAGAGCACAGATGCACCTCGGACGTGAAAAACTGACTTTTCATGTCCGAGATGCACAATGCCCGTGTGAATCTAGCCTAAGAGAGATGTAGCAGTAATTCCTTATCATATATTTAAATAATATTAACACTAAATTCTATTAATTGATGCCATATTTATTTAAAAAAAACAATTACACATACAAGTACGGATCTTGTTTTTAAAAAATAATTGTTGGCAAAGCCACATATTTTTATGCCGCTAAATATATGTATTTGTTTAAATGGTGGTCGGCACTCCGGTATTCTGGTCTCTGCGTGGTGCTCGAGGAATGGAATATATCCCTAATTATATAGTGAACTAAATTATCTCGGCACTCACTTTACAATAAATAAATCAGACGCGTTTCAGCTCACATAGCCTTTCTCAATTGTACATACTTTGTAAAGAATGAACATTAAATAGCATTTCATTTCCGGTCATGTGATTACATTAACATATTATACAAACAGGAATCTCATTTTGAATCAAGTACAAAAACAAAACGTAGTAGAACTACACTCATTTAGGTAGTATACATTCATAAATAAAGGAAACAGCAACATAGGAGTATCAACGCGAGATTCATTGTTGATACTTGGGTTCATTCATAAAACCCCATTCACGTAAGTTAACTCATTAAGAAATACTACTCATATGTGAATGCTCCGCACCTGTAAGAATCATGAAATAGGAGATAAGCTTCATATGTATATAATCATCTGGATTTATCCAATGCATTATTGCCAAAATCAAAATTTAGTATGTTGTTATTCTAATTTCGGGGTATGGTTATTCAACTGATCATCGTTTCCGTATTCGTTGTTACTCTTAAATCATGACATACACCTATGCTACTTGACGGACCTCATGGTCTAGAGGGATAGAGAAAAATATATTTCTTAGAAATTCAACATCGGAAATCTGTGTAAACATTTTATAATCAATTCATAGTAATTTATGGATATAAACATATATCGTTACATGTCATTATTGAATTTAGAAATCTCATAATCTCGGTTCAATCCTTTGGGATGCAATGTTTGTATTGTGTGAATCCAATATGCTTCACGACATAACAATTTTTTTTTTAATATCTCCTCCTCGTCTTGGTATCAGTACTTTTTTGATGTGTGGACAGTGATGACCTTATATGGACAATGACGTCAGCAGCAGTACTTGCGTGCCCGAGCAAAGCATCAGCTGATGCTCTGCCCGGGGTCTCCAGCCCTGCTCCCGACATCACTGTCCATATAGGGACTCCAGCACTTCTGCCCACGTCACTGTCAATATATGGACAGTGACGTCGGGAGCAGGGCTGGAGTCCCCAGGCAGAGCATCAGCTGATGCTTGGGGACGCCAGTACTGCTGTAGTGACAGTGACAGTCCCCTAGCAAAGCATCAGCTGATGCTCTTCCCGGGGACTCCAGCCCTGCTCACGATGTCACTGTCCATATATGGTCTGTGACTTCAGGGGTTTCCCTATCGCTGGAGTTCCCAAGCAGAGCATCAGCCGATGCTCTGCTCAGGTACTCCAGTACTGCTGTCGATGTCATTGTCCATATATGAACAGTGACAGTTATGTTGGCAGAAGTGCTGTAGTCCCCATGCAAAGCATCAACTGATGCTTTGCTCGGGCACGCCAGTACTGCTGCTGACGTCATTGTCCATATAAGGTCAGTGACAGTGACGTTGGCAGAAGTGCTGGAGTCCCCAGGCTGAGCATCAGCTGATGCTCTGCTCGGGAACTCCAGTGATAGGAAACCCCTGAATTGACCAAATATGAACGACGGGAGCAGTGCTGGAGTCCCGAGCAAAGCGCTAGCTGATGCTCTGCTCAGGACTCAAGCAATAAGCAATGTGACAGCCCCTCGCGGTCATGTTCATGAACAGCACATGAAGCAAGCCCTCAGTCACTTAGGGCCGTGTCAAAGCATCATCATTATTAGAAAAGCTCCAGCACTTCCAGGAACAATTCACGAGGTTTGAACTGCACCATTTAGTACAGAATTTTAAATTAAAATATATTAGTAAGTTACTTCGTTTCAAATAAATATATTATTGCAATGCAATTTTTGGTCCCCCGGATAACCCCTTTAATGGGGCTATTCACACATCCACGCTTTTTCACCGGGCGTTTATTGAGTGAAACTCACCGCATATCCTATGCTGGTCCATTTTTGCTGATCAGACTCACCCATTGAAGTTTATGGGTGCATGAAAAAATGGACAGCACACGGGCGACATCCATGTGCTGTCCGTTTTTCATGCATCATTTGCTAAAGAAAGGCAGAGAAAAATAGAAAAGTAAAACCAGTAGAGTTTGCAGAGGAAAAACACGGGCGGGAAATACGGATGATGCACGGAAACCACACTAACGCAACATAGACATTCATATGCAAGAAAAATGGCCTATTTTTTGCAGAAATAAATTGGACACGCCTAAGAAGGTTGATACAAACTATGTTGAAAGAAACTGGTGACAACCTTGATCAATTAACAACGCTATAAATATAAGGCTATGATCACACCGCTTTCATTGTGTATGTTCACCAAATGCATCGAGATGCTCCCAGTGTAGACACAGAACATATACATAGCCTATAATGTGTCAGACCTATGCCAGAACAGTGTCCTTTTGACAAACGTCTCTGGCATACTTTATTTTAATTTATTTTTTAACTGTATTGGAAAGTTGAGTATACTTTTCAATATAAGGGCATACCATAAATAAACGTATACTGTGCAGTCTACTTTTTTTTTACATTAGTAGTCAATAGCAGACATAAACAACTGTATAGCAGTTTCATACAGTTTCTTGGATGTATGTCTCCCTCCATGTCATGCTCACAGGAGCCCCAGAAGCCTAAAGCATACATCTAGCACAAAAACAGTGCTTCTAAATCCTTATGTGCAAACTGTGTGAAGTCTTCCTGTCCCAAGCTCAGGCATTAGCTATTCAGCAGTGTCCTCCGTCCAGTTGTTGACAGCTGCAGATATCAATATAACAGGGAGGTAATAGCATAACTAAAACATGGTACTAGGTTCAAAATCATATCATTATCAGTTAAAGTGAATGTGTCATCAGAAAATTACATATTATTTAAATCAGGTTTTCAACCTATCTACCTAAAAAAAATTCTTACAAAATTCCTATTTTCACACTGGCCACTAGAGAAGACACGCTAAAATGAGACTTCCTGTTTGCCCTCGATCACTTTTCAGCTTTGCTGAGTAGATTGCGACAATATGAGCAGAGTCATCTCATTATGATTAGTAGGTGGAGGATGTAATGATAGCTCTAATGTACTAGAGGCCTAGAAAAGGCAGAACAGCAGCACTTTACACACAGATAAAGCTCTGTATGTAACTTCCCTGTCACTCCCTGGTCTCTGGAGGAGGGGGCTGTACTTCATCAATTCCTGGAGACTATAATTATCTATGACATTTCCCTCACTATTAACCCCTATTCATTGCATCTGCCATAAAGCACCCACACCCTGCTGTACTGTCTACACAGTCAATAGAGGAATAAAGTGTGTGACTCCAATATGGACATCAGCTGTGTAGTTTTTAAAAATGAAAACTAAAACGCTACAACATTAAAAAAAATATACATTATTATTTCTCTTCCACATATTAGCCCTTCTTGTTAATAACGAAAATGAAATTAATCAAACATAGTAGTTGCTTCCGTCCCCTGGTGGCTAAGGGGGTTCATAGGCCATACTGCCACATAAGAAAAACAGTGTTATAAATGGCACATATTAGGTGTGAGGCCCTGTTATAGATTTTGCAATGGGGCCCAGGAACTCAAGATATAACACAGATTGTGAATGTGTTGTCAATTGCCATTTTAGTCAGAAGTGGATTTTTAATTGTAGTGTTATAGTGTTTAATTCTAATTTGTTTGCCAGGAGTCAACCTCTATTGTGATTGGGTACTGATATATTTCTATGTGATGTGATCAAAGGCTATGTCCATGCAACAAACATTTTTTATTGTCCCAATGAATCTAAAAGGAACACTGAAGCAACTTTTCAATAAATCTTGATAAAAAGTCTCCAACTGGTTTCAACAGCTAATATGCAGACCTATCTGTCTCCATGGTAACAGACAACAAACAAACCTTGTGTAGACTGCTCCTGCAATCATACTCTCTTCCATCTGTCCCCTATTTCTTGCTTATTTACCAAATGCATAAAGTAGGAGACAAATGAAAGTTCGTATGACTGTAGAATGTGGCACTGCTTCTGAGCGGCTACAAAACGGGGGCAATAGTTTATTTCAGATGTATTCTATATCTGCTTGGCTGACAAGAAAATCAAGGTGAGTAATTTAAATTTGTCATGGTAGGAGAGGGTACTCAATACAGACTTAAGTCCAAAAGTGAGTGACAACATGTTCACCAGACTATATCTGATCATTCTTTTGAGCAATTACAAGTAGCCTGGAGCAGCTTGTGATATGTTGGCAGAAACGAAAAGTTAAGTACTTTGTAAATAGAGTTAACGGTGGTTTGTAAAAGGTGTAGGGATGTAAATGGTCATAGTTAAAGGTCAGCCATCATAGCTAGTATTTCTGTTGCATACAGCAGTAAACCTTGATAGAAGGGATGTTATTCCTTTCCCAATGATGTTCAAATGATAAGGTGTCAAATGAAGTAGACCTTGTCAAATACATGTACATAAGAATAAGTTGAGATCGTATAGTAAGGGCTGATTTCACAGAATTACAGACCTTGACAAAGTGGGGCGTGAGGAGGCATAAAGAAGAAGGGAAGTGATTTAGCTGAAGTCAGCGGAGTGAATTAATTTGAAGTGTGTGCATGTGGGTGGATTTGAAGTAAAGCACACATGGGCATAGAAGTAGAAGAATATATTGACTATAAGTTGGGCGGTGGAAGACTCCTTGAATTATCTAGTTGTGGGGAATTTTTCAAAAGGAGAACTACTGCTTTATACTGAGAATACATTAGGGAGTTGTTTAAACCTGCCTTTCTTACAGTGAAGGAAATAAGTATTTGATCCCTTGCTGATTTTGTAAGTTTGCCCACTGTCAAAGACATGAACAGTCTAGAATTTTGAGCCACTCCTTTGTTGCCTTGGCTGTATGTTTCGGGTCATTGTCATGCTGGAAGTCCCAGCCACGAGCCATTTTTAATTTCCTGGTGGAGGGAAGGAGGTTGTCACTCAGGATTTGATGGTACATAGCTCCATCCATTCTCCCATGGATGCCGTGAAGTAGTCCTGTGCCCTTAGCAGAGAAAAACCCCCAAAACATAATGTTTCCACCTCCATGCTTGACAGTGGGGACTGTGTTCTTTGGGTCATAGGCAGCATTTCTCTTCCTCCAAACACGGCAAGTTGAGTTAATGCCAAAGAGCTAAATTTTAGTCTCATCTGACCACAGCACCTTCTCCCAATCACTCTCAGAATCATCCAGATGTTCATTTGCAAACTTCAGATGGGCCTGTACATGTGCCTTCTTGAGCAGGGGGACCTTGCGGGCACTGCAGGATTTTAATCCACTACGGCGTAATGTGTTACCAATGGTTTTCTTGGTGACTGTGGTCCCAGCTGCCTTGAGATCATTAACAAGTTCCCCCCGTGTAGTTTTCGGCTGAGCTCTCACCTTCCTCAGGATCAAGGATACCCCACGAGGTGAGATTTTGCATGGAGCCCCAGATCGATGTCGATTGACAGTCATTTTGTATGTCTTCTATTTTCTTACTATTGCACCAACAGTTGTCTCCTCACCCAGCGTCTTACTTATGGTTTTGTAGCCCATTCCAGCCTTGTGCAGGTCTATGATCTTGTCCCTGACATCCTTAGAAAGCTCTTTGGTCTTGCCCATGTTGTAGAGGTTAGAGTCAGACTGATTAATTGATTCTGTGGACAGGAGTCTTTTATACAGGTGACCATTTAAGACAGCTGTCTTTAATGCAGGCACCAAGTTGATTTGGAGCGTGTAACTGGTCTGGAGGAGGCTGAACTCTTAATCGTTGGTAGGGGATCAAATACTTATTTCTCTGTGCACAATGCAAATAAATATATATAATTTTGACAATGTGATTTTCTTTTTTTTTTTAAATATAATCTATCTCTCACTGGTAAAATTAACCTAGCCTAAAAATTCTAGACTGTTCATGACTTTGACAGTGGGCAAACTTACAAAATCAGCAAGGGATCAAATACTTATTTCCTCCACTGTATGTCTATTATAATATATGTAGGTAGCACTTTTATGTTCCCCACTTCCCTACACCGAACAAAGGACTCTTTATCTCTTCCTCTCTTCTACACACACATCTGACCTTCTCTGCAGACATCTTACTAAACATTAAAACCTCTCTAAACACAAACAACCTCCTTATGCCCTATTCTACTCATACCTACTGTCCCTCTATCTACTTGTTAGGATTGTGTTGTTTTCTACAATTTGACCACTCGTAGCTGCTGTTTCACACTTTGAGAAATGGTGCTGCACTTTCACTTCTCACCACTGGAAGCAGCTAGTTTGCCCTTAATCAAGATGGCCACTGTTGTGTGAAATCGGAACCCTCTTTCTTCCGGTTCAACCATTTTCAGACCATATTGGTTATCCAATAATTGCTTGAGTATTGTGACTTCTTCCAGTCTTCTGCCCCAAAGAACTATCTTTGCCAGACAGTTCTTACTCCTTATATAAACCTACAAAGACCAACTTATCCAGAAGAAGGCACTTTCGCACAAAATGGGCATTGGGCTGGACACAGTACACAGGAGTCCAAGTTTACAGTGGGTTAGTAAAATACCTCAGTGGGTTAAATAAATAGTTTAGATACTTTGGCATTAGCCTTTACTTATTTCTTTTTATTTATTTATAAATGTTTTCTCTCTAATCCGGTATTACAGGACATTGATTAATAATAACATTGGGGTTTATGCACTGGTTTTATACACTTACTATGTGTTACTGACCAGGACATGTGTTCTGATGTACAGTGCACCCATCATTGAATTCAGATTAGTATGCCATTGTTTGCTGCGTCTGTTTGTTTCATCGTGGAATTTCCTCCAGTTTTTAATGTTGTTTTAGATTTGTATTTCAAGCAAGCTTACAAAGAAATAAATTATATGTATATATATATATATATATATATATATATATATATATATATATATATATATATACAGTGAAGGAAATAAGTATTTGATCCCTTGCTGATTATGTAAGTTTGCCCACTGTCAAAGTCATGAACAGTCTTGAATTTTTAGACTAGGTTAATTTTACCAGTGAGAGATAGATTATATTAAAAAAAAAACAGAAAATCACATAGTCAAAATTATATATATTTATTCACATTGTACACAGAGAAATAAGTATTTGATCCCCTACCAACCATTAAGAGTTTAGCCTCCTCCAGACCAGTTACACACTCCAAATCAACTTGGTGCCTGCATTACAGACAGCTGTCTTAAAGAGGCTCTGTCACCACATTATAAGTGCCCTATCTCCTACATAAGGAGATTGGCGCTGTAATGTAGGTGACAGTAATGCTTTTTATTTTAAAAAACGATCTTTTTTCACAACATTAGGAGCGATTTTGGTTTATGCTAATGAGCTTTCTTAATGCCCAAGTGGGCGTGCTTTTACTTTCGACCAAGTGGGCATTGTACAGAGGAGTGCATGACGCTGACCAATCGGCATCATGCACTCCTCTCCATTCATTTACACTGCACTAGCGATATAGTTATATCACTATGTGCAGCTACATACACAAACCCTAACATTACTACAGTGTCCTGATAATGAATACACATGAAATCCAGCCTGGACGTCATGTGTACTCAGAATCCTGACACTTCTGACTCTTGTTTTGTGAGTTTCCGGCAAGTGAAACCAAATCTCGTTTAGCTCCGTGATCTCGCGAGATTTGGTTTCACTTGCCGGAATCTCACAAAAAAAGAGTCAGAAGTGTCAGGATTCTGAGCACACATGACGTCCAGGCTGGATTTCATGTGTATTCATTATCAGGACACTGTAGTAATGTTAGGGTTTGTGTATGAGGCTGCACATAGCGATATATCTATATCGCTAGTGCAGTGTAAATGAATGGAGAGGAGTGCATGATGCCGATTGGTCAGCGTCATGCACTCCTCTGTACAACGCCCACTTGGTCGAAAGTAAAAGTACGCCCACTTGGGCATTAAGAAAGCTCATTAGCATAAACCAAAATCACTCCTAACGTTGTGAAAAAAGATCGTTTTTTAAAATAAAAAGCATTACTGTCACCTACATTACAGCGCCGATCTCCTTATGTAGGAGATAGGGCACTTATAATGTGGTGACAGAGCCTCTTTAAATGGTCACCTGTATAAAAGACTCCTGTCCACAGACTCAATTAATCAGTCTGACTCTAACCTCTACAACATGGGCAAGACCAAAGAGCTTTCTAAGGATGTCAGAGACAAGATCATAGACCTGCACAAGGCTGGAATGGGCTACAAAACCATAAGTAAGACGCTGGGTGAGAAGGAGACAACTGTTGGTGCAATAGTAAGAAAATGGAAGACATACAAAATGACTGTCAATCGACATCGATCTGAGGCTCCATGCAAAATCTCACCTCGTGGGGTATCCTTGATCCTGAGGAAGGTGAGAGCTCAGCCGAAAACTACACGGGGGGAACTTGTTAATGATCTCAAGGCAGCTGGGACCACAGTCACCAAGAAAACCATTGGTAACACATTACACCGTAATGGATTAAAATCCTGCAGTGCCCGCAAGGTCCCCCTGCTCAAGAAGGCACATGTACAGGCCCGTCTGTAGTTTGCAAATGAACATCTGGATGATTCTGAGAGTGATTGGGAGAAGGTGCTGTGGTCAGATGAGACTAAAATTGAGCTCTTTGGCATTAACTCAACTCGCCGTGTTTGGAGGAAGAGAAATGCTGCCTATGACCCAAAGAACACCATCCCCACTGTCAAGCATGGAGGTGGAAACATTATGTTTTGGGGGTGTTTCTCTGCTAAGGGCACAGGACTACTTCACCGCATCAATTGGAGAATGGATGGAGCCATGTACTGTCAAATCCTGAGTGACAACCTCCTTCCCTCCACCAGGACATTAAAAATTGCTCGTGGCTGGGTCTTCCAGCACGACAATGACCCGAAAAATACAGCCAAGGCAGCAAAGGAGTGGCTCAAAAAGAAGCACATTAAGGTCATGGAGTGGCCTAGCCAGTCTCCAGACCTTAATCCCATCGAAAACTTATGGAGGGAGCTGAAGATCCGAGTTCCCAAGCGACAGCCTCGAAATCTTAATGATTTACAGATGATCTGCAAAGAGGAGTGGGCCAAAATTCCATCTAACATGTGTGCAAACCTCATCATCAACTACAAAAAACGTCTGACTGCTGTGCTTGCCAACAAGGGTTTTGCCACCAAGTATTAAGTCTTGCTTGCCAAAGGGATCAAATACTTATTACTTATCTCTCTGTGCACAATGCAAATAAATATATATAATTTTGACAATGTGATTTTCATTTTTTTTTTTTATATAATCTATCTCTCACTGGTAAAATTAACCTAGCCTAAAAGTACTGGACTGTTCATGTCTTTGACAGTGGGCAAACTTACAAAATCAGCAAGGGATCAAATACTTATTTCCTTCACTGTATATATATATATATATATATATATATATATATATATATATATATATATATATACTTAGTATTGTTCAAACAAATGGCATTCCAACATCATTAACCTGATAAATCAATGTTTTTGGTATAAGTGATATTTAAATATAACAAATAATTTCCTTGTAAGTGTAGTAGAGTAGTAGAAAAAACACAAGAGCCAACAAATAGGACATGCATGCCGTTCATTCTGAGTAATTGAATCATTCATTGTAAGGTGCTTGTTCACAATAATAGCAGTGAGGAGTTAAATGGGTAACGTGATTCATTCTGTGGAATAACAGGTAGCAATTTTGGCCTTTATTTAAGGTAGGAGGGTGGCAAATGTTGCACGTGTTGGTTATAGTGCATTTTCTTCTGAACTACTGGGGAAAATGGGTGTTCTAGACATTGTTCTGATGAAAACCTTACTTGGATCAAAAAGTTGATTGGAGAGGGAAAAATATATAAAGAAGTGCAGTAAATTATAGGCTGCTCAGCTAAAATGATCTCAAATGCCTTGAAGAGGCAACTAAAACCTTAAAGACGCGGAACTACTGTTCAAATGGATCGAAGAATAGCCAAAATGGCAAAGGCTCAGCCAATGATCACCTCCAGAAAGATCAAAGAAGATGTGAAGTTACCAGTGAGTACTGCTACAATCAGAAGACCATTAAGTGAAGCCAAGTTACCAGCAAGAACTCCCCGCAAAGTCCCGTTGTTGAAAAACACACGTCCTGAATAGGTTAAAATTTGCCAAGGAACACATTGACTAGCCCAATAAGAAATGGTGCAACATTTTGTGGACTGATCAAGGCAAAAGTCTTATTTTTGGGTCTACTGGCCACATACAGTATGTCAGACGACTCCCGAGCACTGAATTCAAGCCACAGTACACTATGAAGACAGTAAAACATTGTGGTGCAAAAATCATGATATGGGGATGTTTCTCATACCGTGGTGTTGGACATATTTATTGCATACACGGGATCATGGATCAGTTTGAATATATGAAAATACTTGAGGAGATCATGTTGCCCTATGCCGAAGAAGAAATGCCCTTGAAATGGGTGTTTCAACACGACAATGACCCAAAACACCCCAGTAAGTGAACAACATCTTGGTTACAGACAAACAGAATTGAGGTAATGGAGTGGCCAGCCCAATCCTCTGACCTCAACGCCATAGAGAACTTGTGGGGTGACATAAAAAATGCGGTTTATATGGGAAAACCCCAAAATGCAGAAGAACTGTGGAATGTCGTCCAATCTTCCTGGACTGGAATACCTGTTCAGAGGTGCCAGAAGTTGATGGACTCCATGCAACACAGATGTCAAGCAGTTCTCAGAAACAATTATTATGCCGCTAAATATTAGTTCAGTAAAACGAAATCTGAAACATATTTTCAGTTTATACATTCCATTTTTGAGTTTTTAAAGAAAAATGCTGGCACTGCTATTTGTTTTCTTTTTTGAACAGCCGAATTTTCCTTTTTCTTTACTTTCTGTAAAGGATTAACACAAACTGGATACATTTTGTTATTGTTTTGATTTGGAATTGAATGTGTAACATTTCCAGTGCATTTGCATTTAGGCAAATAAAAGTTATTATAATGATTTTGCACTTTATTTGTTTTTTAAACTATATGGCTATGTAGCATCTGCTGGTTTTGTAGGTTCATATATATGTAGTCATCAGATACAGTCTTTGACGATTTATCTATAAACTAGCAGGTCATTTATGACCATATACCTCTTTTTACACTTATACAGTTGCATATTGGTTAAGAGTTCTTACCCCTTGTTGGATTACTATTATACTATATCTTCACTTCAAGCTGTACTTCTTTTTCACAGTTTTTTTTACGTTTTACTACTTTTGCATCGTAAAAACACTTTAAAGTCGTCCTACAGACACATCATCAGAACGAGTTGTGTTATGAAGCCTATATTCTGTAGTCCATGCAATTTACTGCTGATGGGTCTTTTAAGGATGGTGCATTTTAGTCAGCAGATCTTAATACAAAAGATATCAAACCCAAAAATTTTGGTTTTTGAGATTTTGGTATTCGAGCAACAGGAGATTATCATTATGACGGTGCAGTATTTATATAGTGACATATTATTATCCAATTGTTTCTGTATATTGTTTACCCTATGTAATTGAACATCCTTGTGACTATTTAAATGTTGTTCTGTTCTGCTCTAGTTAATCCTTTGATTAAGTGCCATGGGAAATGCATTGCATCAGACTTCCAGCTTTAGATACGGCTCTCTCCTTCACATTACTGTATGTGCTTCATTGATTTTAATGTCTCTGTATATATTGATTCCTTTAGGAGGGTCTGTCATGTAAATGAAATGATGGTCTTGTGCGCTTCTACTGTACATATTGGTCAAAACCTGGATGGACCAAAAGGTCAACAAGTAAAATAATAGTGTTACAACTTGTGGGCAGATGTTAATACTTTGGAATATAATGCCATTTTCTAATTCAACATGAAAGCATCATCAATGACAAGGAGCCTTCAATTACATACCAAAGTAATGTGAATGGTGATGCTTCGTATATAAGTTCAAAGCAAATAGATGAAAGGGAATATAAAACATCTGAGCCTAAAAATGTCACTTGTCTGACAATGTAAATATTTAAATGCTCCAACATATCTTAATATCAGTACTACAGTCAACCAGAGATACTTGACAGTTCCAGGGTCGTCTTTAACATTTGGCGAAGGGTGCAACCGCCCAGGGGGCCATTGGCTTGGAAAGGGGGGGGGTGCATCTCTTGACCTTTAAGCTGTGTGGGCATGCAGCTTCTACTGCTGGCACTGGGAAAAGTAGTTAGCGAGGTAACTGATCATCCCACACAACTACCGCCCCCTCTTCTCTCCCTTTGACTATGCTGCTTCTTGGGCGGGAGATGAGAGTCGGTGCAAAATGACATCCACTCTTTGTAATTTTTCCTACTAGAATCTGAAGGAGAAGCTAAAAAAAACAATTTAACCCTCAAAGGAGTTTTCTAAGTTATTAAAAGATGTGTCCAAAGCCAGCATAAGTAATTAAAAAACAAAAGAAGCTGTACTCACCCAGTTAATCCCCTGCCATTCCAGTGATGTGTCTCTGGTCCTCCCCACCTGTCTTCAGTTTACCTGGCTGCATCGATGACTTGCCCGTAAACCTCACGTAACCGCTATAGCTAATCACTAGCTTTAACAGCCTTTTGCCGTATACTGCTGAAGCCAGTGATTGGGTATACGGGCATGTCTTCACTGCAGCCAGGTAAACAGAAGACCAAAGATTGTGTTCCATCTTATCTTTTCATTTACTACACTAGATTAGCTTTTTGACAGATCTACCGAAGTTCTATCTGTTATCTACAGGTGCCTGCTCTGCTCTTATTATTAACGCTGTAAGCATTATTTGATTTTGGGGGCACTTTTTTGTTGTCAAAATTCCCTAAAAACTGCCCTGGATAGTTCCCTATGCCAGGGTATTCACGCACACGCACATTCAGTAAGGCTGCGCTCACTTGTTAACATTTTTTTTATATAGTTAGAAAAAAACTCTCCTTCATAGGCGCTCCTTTGTCGACAGTTATCCAGGTGTGGTTCATAGTTAACAGTTATAGAAGTGTAACTTTGCATTTTTTAAAAACTGTTTCAAAACTTCTAAAGTACATTCCGTGATATTTCGATCTGTTAAAAACATGTATAGGTCTCATGTATAGCTCTGCCTGGTTGCTGAGCAAAAACAGAAAGAATAAAATGAAACCACTACTGATTGTAATGATCATAGCGGGTTGTACTGCATGTTAGTCTGTTTACTCATGAAGCATCCCTGTTGCTAGAGAATGAGTCTATAGGTGTTTACTATGGTGGTTTGAAAGCTAGTTGATAGTGCTCTACGAGACATTCTTTATATCTAGGGGATAAGTATATAAATTTCTCTACAGTGGCCTAAAAGGGCCAAAGATATACTTTTTTTTTTTTTTTTACTATCCTGCTTTGCGAACGTCTCGTGTTGCTAGCAAACAGATATACTGGTGGTCCTACGGAGACAGAGAGAGGTCAAACAGTCAGTAAGTTGGTTTGTTCATTCTCCTTTTGATCGTTGTGCAGCGTGTTTTTTTTAATGTGGAGCCTATTTATTCATCCCTTCTTTTCTTATTGTTTTTGTCAGGGGGTAAGGGTTTTTTTATTTATTTTGTTTCATAACTGTAAATAAGTTTTTAGCATGCAACTTCTAACGGCAGAAACTGAATGTTTTGCATGAGATTCTCCTATTTTTTATTATTCCTTGTTCGCTATCATTTTCTCCTCTTTTGTCTAGGTTATTCCTTATCAATTTGGGATTTATTCAGCGTATATAGCATCAGTGACATATTTGTTAATGTGTATCAGATGGCTTCTGTATTTTCATTTAATCCATCTGGGGTTAAAGTTCGAAAATTGAAGATCCAGTATGCCTCTCGTCTATTTAGAATGGAGATTCTGTTGTGTGTATTTACTTCAGCTTGTTCTATTGGGGAGATTTTGATGGTTGCAAATGAAGAATTGTGATATTCCAACAGATGTCTTCATAAACTGTGCTTCAGATATCCAGTTTCGGTTATGAAACTACGGCTGTTTTAACTGCATTGTAGTGGTTGGTTGTTTCTTTCGATGTCCTGGACGCCACATTCGCTATTGATGAGATATATCATGAAGTCAGAGCTGCAGTTTAAGAAAGATTTGATAGCAAACTCCTCTTTCGTGATATTAGACCTTACCAAATTTGTGCCTGAGTTTATGTCGTTTCAGCACAAACAGTTATTTTTGCCATATTTAAAAATTCCAACTACCTTGAGGAACAGGCTCAGGATCCAGATGGTTCCTTGGTTCTTAGTCTACTCAGAGTGATGATATTCTTGAACGTTTTCCCCCTGAACACAATATTAGGTTGTTTTAGGTATCAAATTATTTAAGAAGGGGTCACTCCTGAGTATTTCCCAGTGTTTATACAGTGTTTTTCTAAAGTTTCCAGCATTGAATGTGGTAATAAAATTACTGGCGAAGCTGTGCTTGGTGTTATTTTTGTCTCCCGTTTTTTTTCCTTTCAATTTTTTTTTCCTTGAGGCAGTGTTCTTGGATTACTGCCAATATTTTTTGGAAGGCACTTTTTAATCACTTCTTTGGGGTATCCTTTTTGTTTAAACCTCTGATTTAGGATCAGAAGTGGGTTTTTGTTTCAAATCCCCTGTCTTTGTGACTGAACTCTAGGTCCAGAAAGACTATGTTACTTTTTGATAGGGTGGGGGTGAATTGCAGACCCCACTCATTTTTGTTCAGACATTTTGTGAAGACATCAGCTTGTTCTATGGATCTGGAACACAGAATAAAAAGATCGCCTATATAGCGACGATAGTACGTAATATTTTATAGTATATATGTGGCCTTTTTCAAAGGGAACAGGGACTCAAAATGCCCCATAAATAAATTTGCAGAACTAGAGGTGACCTGAGTCCCTATCGCTGTACCCCTTGTCTGGTGATACAGTTTCCTATCATATTTAAAGATGTTCTTCTTCAGGATAAATTCTAAACATTGTGGTAAGATATCGCTATGGTCTCTGTGAAATGTGTAATCATGTTCCAGATAGTATTTAACCCCAACCCGCACGAGTCAGTAACTATACGTCGTCGCGGGAGGTTACTTCCCGCACGAGTACGTATTGTTACTGAGTTGTTTCCGGTGCACACTGTCGGCGACAGTGTGCATCGGGAACTGGGCGGTTAGCTGTCGCCGACAGCTGACACTCCACTTTTGCCGGCCAGCAGTCTGATTTCAGCGAATTAACCCCTTAAATACAGCAATCAGTTGCGATCGCCGCATTTTAGGGGTTTCTAGCATATCGGCAGACCCTGGTCTGAAATAGCGGGGTTTGCCGATAGTTAGCATGGCAAACGGAAGCCAAACAATGGCCTCCGTGTCTGCCATGGAGGGAAGCCCATCAGGACCAACCGCCGGCTGGTCCTGATAGGCTTCCTGTCAGAGTGAAACGCGTTGCCACTGTTACCAATAAATCATCTTTTCATTATGTGACTATTCATTTCACGGTTTTATCTACTTTGAAGTGTAGCAGCGCCACAACAAGATCTGTTTTCTTCCCCTCTTTCTACTATCCTTGCGGCGACCGGATGGTTTACCGACTTTAGGTCTTGGCCGCAGCACACTTTGGAAACAATTCCTACAACCCTGGTTTTCATCGCTCCCAGGTGAGAGTACCACTGTATATGTTCAATATACTTTTCAACCCTCTGGTCATCTGCACTATGTGGCGCCGTGCTTTTTGTTCTTGTCTCCACAATTAGATCGGACTACACCATCTCCACCTGGAGTCAGTATTCCATTTTTGGAGGGAACCTCTTTTGGCCGTATAGGCTCCACTTTTGAGATCCACAGCTATTACAAAGAGACCCTCCTGCATTGGCGGCCGCATCTTGCTAGACACTGGACTTATTCAACTTTATCAAGACAACCAAAAGCGAACAACAAAGGGACATAGCCCTTAGAATGATAGTCAACTATATAATATAGAAAAATGAACAATCTTTATTTAGAAATGATGCAACAAATATCACAGAATATAAAACACGAATGGACCACATAAGGAGATAAAGACAGTGCGGTCAGATGAAAAAGACCATAAACGTACAGAGTCAGCCAACCTAGGGAAGTCAAAAACCGCTCAAATGACCCACAGGGAAATGATCGTGCATGTGGAATGGCAATGCCCAGATGTATAGAGAAATGAGGAGAAAATGACTATGCATCTAATGCGGAATATCTATACATCAAATAGATATGAGTGGGCTATAGAGAATCTCAGCACAAAACCAGGGCAGGGATGGTGAAGCAGGGTAAACCTGTAGTAGTACATGGAAAGACAGAAATAATGTCATGCAGCAAACCAAAATGTACACATACCCTGAGACATGGTGGGGAGCGGAACAGACGACCCAAAGGGAAGGATGAAAGATGCCTCGACGCGCGTTTCGCCAAGCAGACCGGCTTCGTCAAGTTATTCAACTTTATCCCCCCATCTGTGACTACAGGAACTAATCACCTTTGTGGATATCCCCCATAATGTCTGATTTTTTCGAGGAGAGGTACCATTTCCGTGAATTACTGATTATGCAATCAACTGTTGACCCATTGGGGACAAAAAAAGCAGTGAGTAATGGGTATACCCCTGAATTTACTAAAGAAATGACGGACCTCTATTTATCATTAGAGGATTCCTTAAAGAATGAAGCCAAACAGGACATTGATTGTCGTTTTTTACAGTTGTATATTGCTGAGAATATTACTTTTAATTACCCCTTTCCTACAGATCTTTTGTTTAGTTCAGATTGGGATAATTTGACTAAACACTGTCATACAGGCTTTCTGGAGATTCTTTTAAAAAAAGAGAACAGCCCTTAATGACTCCCACAAATTGAAAAGCAATATAATTAGAGAACAACTACTCAAATATACAGATCATCAAGATTTTCTTAAACTTGAATCTTCAACTATTAACAGGCTTGCGGTCTATGCGAAAGATCTTATATTTAAGAAAGCCAACAAATTAAAAAGGGATAGAGGTGATTACTCCATTAATACTTCAGGAGATTGGAGAAATTATACTGAGCACCACACGTTATTTACCGACGATAACGTCAGATCTAACAATGTTAATGTAAATTTTAATGAGTATGCTCGATCTAATCCTGAGGTCCAGCCTAAGAAATTTACCACTCACAGTAGGTTTTTTAAAAACAGCTCCAAATATAGACACCAACATCATATTGACAATGAGGGATTAAGTAAACCACCCGCAAATCTAACAGTTCTTATCTTCCTGTATCCACTAATACTATACCTGATCGTTCATTTTCCAGCCCCTATAGGAAAAATTAATTCACCTCCAATGCATCAAATTCATGGTATACCAATGAATGCATTCAAATAATCTGAATTAGAAGTCCATCTTTCACGATTACAATTTTGTACAGAAGTCACGTCCCCTTCAGGACCTCCCACACCACTCTTTAGCGATTCAATAGATCTACCACAATAGGATATATCTTTATCTTTATTACAATTATCCACACATAACAGTCCGGAATCCCTTGAATTATTTCCTTCTACTCATCCTCCGCCCAGAGACATCTTAGTTAACAGTATCTGTAATTCTCAACACGCATCCCTATTTAATGATACAATACGGGGTACTGTACATCCCCATCCTGATCTCCCTACATCCTCCATGGATAATACTTTCGCCACAGTTTCTTTTTTTAGGTCTCCCCTCCCAGTTCACCATGCCCCCAATTACGCCTACAGTCAAAAGCAAGGATCTGTTAATACCTTATATTTTGAGCCCAAAAGCTCAGACTATAACCAGTTTTTTCGAAAAAATCCAGAAATTATCCACAAAAATAAAATTAGATACAGAGGAAAGAGAGGAGGGCGAAAGCGCAACAAAAGAGACAATGCAATTAAACATGAAGAAACACAGAACCAAATCATAAAATTGTTCAATTTATCAACTTATGTTTTGAATGAGTTTAGCCTTTTAGGTAAGGGTCTCTCATTTTGCCCAGTAGTTTTACCCGATACATTTGATTTATTCATGGACCTAAATAGGTTTATTAGAAAACTGATATTAGTGAGACATTTTGCCATTTCAAAATCTCACCCTATTGCCCCTTCTACATCTGAACAAATAGGTACCATTGATAATCAAACAGTAATAACAGTTGATGTACAATCTAAATCGAATTTTTATCCTCTTCTCCATCAAGGTTCCTTTCTGGATACCATTTCCACCTTAGCTGGAAATGAATTAAGAACATTAGATAAACCTTTTCATAAACCGGACAATTTGACATACTATGAGAGAAAGGCCATGGAGACTTTGCGCAAAAACGACAAAATAGTGATCCGCCCAGCTGATAAAGGGGGTGGTATAGTCATTATGGACAAAATCAACTATTTAGGAGAGACATCTAGAATTTCAGCTGATGACAATTTTTATCTTAAATTATCCACTTATCCATTATCTGCCCATACGTTAAAATATAACACTTTAACTGATTCCCGACCGCTGGCTGTATTTTTACGGCCAGCGGTCAGGGTCCTTAAAACCCGAGCCATAGACTTTTTACAGCTCGGGTTTTAACTTGCTGCCCGCGCGAATGTCGGGTCTCCGGCTGTAAGTGACTGCCGGGGACCCTGAGGAGAGGATAGAAGCAGCTTTCACTGCTTCTGTCTTCTCTGATGTCTTTTTACACAGCGCTCAATAAACGCTGTGTATAGGAATAGAGACAGCAGCAGCGGCGCTGTCTCTATTCCTCCCGGTGATCATGTGACTGATCACATGATCGCCGGGTGCCGTTACTGACAGACTGCTTACTAGACCCAGCACAGCCAAGTTAGTGACAATCGTCACTATGAGAGGGCTGATTTCCCCTGTAACTGGGGCTGCTGCGCAGCCCCAGTTACAGTGGAAAAACATGATGTAAAAGAAAGAAAAAAAATAATATATAAAGTTCCCCAAAGGTCTTTTTTGACCTTTGAGGGACAGACCATAGTAATAAAAAAATAGTAAAGTAAAGTGCAAAAAAAAAAGAAATAATAAATACACATAAAATACCCACCCCAAAAAAAAACGTTCTCCCCCCGCCAATCATTGTTGTGACGCTAGCGCTGACCCTATTACCCTAATATAGAAATGTAATATATAAAAATTTATGGTAGACAATGACGATCACAAATAAAAGGTCTATTTTAGGGTAAAACTATGTTATTACCCAAAAAAATAGCTGAAACGTAAAAAAGCTTATTTTTTTACAATTATTTTCAAACTTTATGAATAAAAATTCTAAAATAGCAAAAAAGGTGTGTATAAAAAAAGAAACCTGCATTGTCTACGGAAAAAACTTCTCAAAAATCACGTCGTTAGCCCAACAAATAAAAAAGTTATAGCCATTTAACTAACACGTGTCTAAACGGTGTCTGGTCCTGAAGGCGCAAAATAGCCCAGTCCTGAACTGGTTAATAGATACAGCTTTCAAAGATGGTTTGCTCACAAAAAAAGAAAAGAGTTTTTTACATGTCCCCTTTCCTAATATTACGTTTATCTATCATCTTCCTAAAGTCCACAAATCTATCACTAATCCCCCTGGTCGCCCTATCATTTCTGGGATTGGCTCACTTACGAGTAACCTTTCTCATTTTATTGATTTGCATCTTCAACCCATTGTACTCAACTTGCCTTCTTATTTGAAAGATTCCACTCATCTGATCAGGGACTTACGTACATTAAGTATTGATTCAGCAACATCACCTATATGTATTTTGACAGCTGACGTTACTGCACTTTATAGCAATATCCCCCATGATAAGGGTTTGGAAGTGATAGAATCATTCCTAGCCTCCAACACTGAGATGCCCACTACACAGACTATGTACCTAATGAACTGTATAGAATTTATTCTCAAACATAATTACTTTAGTTTTGGTAACAGCTATTTCAATCAAATGAAAGGATGTGCCATGGGTTCACGTTTTGCGCCATCATATGCTAATTTGTATATGGGAACTTTTGAGGAGGAATTGTAATGTCGGGGTAGGGAGACAGACAGGTGAGCCCTAATCTACCCGCCACTCAGTCCCTGCCTACTTGCACGGCCCGTCCTAGGCGACAGCGTACAACTGGGCAACGGTCCCTACGCTCAATATGTGCACGACAGACAAACAGGCAAGGGTACACAGAAGCCAAGGAAAATGGGGCAGTTGCCCACGGCAACACCGTGAGCAACAAGAGTAGTGAACGAGCCGAGTCAAACCAGGAGTGTACGAGGTACCAAACGCAGAGCAGGAGCGTAGTCAGTAAAGCCAGGGTCAAAATGAAGCAGAGGTCAATAGTAATAGCAGGAACAGCAGAGCCAGGAAACAGGAGAGAATCACAGGAAAAGGACAGCAGCAAATGAAGGTATAAATAGACCGAGGGCGGGAGCTAGAACCGTCTGGCCAGGCTGTGATAGGTTCTCCCACTCCTCAGCCTACCAGCCTGGCGTCGACACAGAAGCTGTGTCTGGCAGATCCTTTACAGGAATATATTTATTTTGACAATCCTTTTAAAAGTAACATAGTTTTATATAAATGTTTTATTGATTATCTATAGTGAGGATGGAGCTATAGCATTTATTGAATATCTTAATGTTTTGCAAGTAGATACATTTAAATTGAGAAAAATGCAAATTTGTTTAATTTTTCGCAAAAATTTGACGTTTTTCACAAATAAATATTTAATTTATTGACCAAATTTTTTCACTAACATAAAGTACAATATGTCACGAGAAAACAATATCAGAATCGCTTGGATAGGTAAAAGCATTCCGAAGTTATTACCACATAAAGTGACACGTCAGATTTGAAAAAATCATCTGTGTCCTGAAGGGGTTAATAGCCTCTAGACCTAAATTGTGTTCAATATTGGAATAGAGTGATGTTACATCCAAGGTCATGAATAATAGGATTTCATGCCGTCGTTGGGTTTTTAGGTCTCTAATTTGGCTGGTGGAATCAATGAGGTAGGAGGGAAGTTGAGTAACCAAGTTTTTAGGTGCAAATCCAAAAAGTTGGACAGTTGGCTAGTGAATGAGCCTATGCCTATTGAGAGGCCTTTTTTTATCCTTAGGGACCTTTCGGTAAGTAATAGAAAAATGGTGTTTCTAGGTTGAGTACTTTAAGAATATCCTGTGTTTCAACCTTAGGGACCGCCATTTTTTCTTCCCTTTCCTGGTTTTCTCCCCCTTCAAGCATTGTATTTTTTTTATTTATATTTTTACAATATATTTGTTTTTTTTTTGTTTTTTTTTATCATATAGGTATTTGGATAACAGATTGAAAAGCAATTGCAAAATTATGTCATTGTTCTATCAATTTTCAATCTGTTTAGATTAGTGGCAGGACAGCAAAAAAACAAAAAAAAAAAAAACCATAAGTGTTAATTTAGCCTTATGATAACCCCTAACGTCAATGTAAGAATCTGATCACAGCCACATTGCATGTTCACATTTAGTAAGAGGCACTATTCATTTGATCTATCATTCCTGACAGTCACAAGAACACAGCAGATGATATGATTCATTACAGACAAAGTCCCCAAACATGTACAAAGTTAATCATTCTCATCCATCCGAAATTGTGCAAAATAATCCAAGATGTATAGCCTATTACTGGACAGATCTGTCCATTAGACATTGCAAATGGATTGCTTGCACAAACTTTAGAACTGTTGTTTAAAATTGACCATTATTACCAGCTTCTGTCTAAAGTGTATAGATGCCTGAGGAAGCAAAGCAATTCAGAAAGTACAGTAGCTCAAAGTGGTCACTTGAAATAATTTTCATTTTTTAAATGGAACTAAAGAATAATACCTACAACCTGATTGGACGCTATAATAGTTGATGTAACAAAAGGGATACTAAAGAGAAAGGCCCTAAGGTAAAATCAAAACTCGGTGAGTCCTTCTAGAGCAGACTTTTCAGACCCAGGAACACTGGGCAGGAACGCATCACTGACAACCAGACAAGCATGCCCAACTAGAAACCCACTTATAATGCGTCTGTCCCTTCCCTGCCACTAAGAATTGCGAGGTTGTGTTACAGTGCTCATCCCTCTATGGTATTACAAATCTGGCGGAGGCATGTGTAAGTGCTAGTCCTACCAATAGCTGCGGAGTGGCCTGCCTCTATATGTCACTGGTTACAGCAACATTTTCTTGCATGCTCATTTTTATACATGTCCCTAGTGTGATAATATTTTGTCATTTCTTATCTAATAAAGATTCAGAGGATATCGCAAGAGTTTGACTATTTTGTGATAAAATATCAACTTGTAGATTTTGTCAAGGCAGTACAGTATAAAAAGTAGAAGAAGAGGGGGGAGGAATCCTCCAGCTCACCTGACACTACGGATGTGTGTCTCAGCAGCGCCCGGAATCTCGTGTCGGCACACGTTGAGGTACAGAGGAAGAGAAAGGAGTTGTTCCAGCGCTGTATGAAGTGGTTAAAATGGAAGCAGGTTTCCAAGTTTAATTGAATTCAATTAAAATAGTCCAGAAGAATAGTCCAATGTGAGGGTAAGCGGGCGGTAATGTCCTCAAAAGCCTACGCGTTTCGGATGCTCCTGCATCCTTAGTCTTGGCTGTGGTGTCTGTTTTTGAATAGCGCGCGTTGTCTCGTATTTATCCCGGTTTGTGTAGTACAGCTGATTGCTGAGTGCGTTCCACTGTTGTTATCTCTGTGGAACGCAAGCCGGAAGTAAGGATGGTTGCTGCCCATTCTTTTATTTGTGTTTTCACTTGCGTATTCTCAACTGGTGACAGCATTAATATCGTAATCTAGAGTATAGGGTTATGTAAGTTCAACCTAGCCTGAGTATGTTATATATTTCAGATGGCGTTTTGTTGTGTGGAATGGAAACTATATCGACGGAAGACGCCGTCACTTTGCCTGTTCATTATTGTCCAGATAGCTATCTGACAGACGATGGTGCACATAAGGTTTGGTAAGTATTTATTTATTTCTAGAATTTCAAACAAATTACTTGGGCAAAGTTGGTGTGCATAGTCCTATAGGTGCCACAGTAATTATACTTTGAATTTATAGGATGATGTATTTAATACTGTCAATAATGGTACGCTGTTGTTGTTATATATTGTGATGATTGAATGTAGAATTTAGGCAGTGTTGTTTAATCGATGTTAAATTCTGGCTTAACGAAGGACAGAGACAGGCGCTTACTTTTAATGATGAGGATGTGACCAGGGAGGGAGGTGAGGGTAGGACAACAACTGGAGAAAAAAATGGTTAAAAACCTAATTGGTGATTGTGACTAACGAAAAAGTGGTTTAAAAATATGAACAGTGATGTACATGACAAAAAGCACATGTTATGCATGTACAGGCTGTAAATATGCGGGCAAGGAGTCCTGGAGTAATATGGTAGTAGATGGTCTTCAATAATATATTATTTTATTGAAATTTTTATTATTATTGTAGTTGTTATTGTTTGTCTTGGTCTTGGTAACTACGAAGGGGGGCTAGGAGATCTATATATTAATACTGGAACATTAGGTCTCTTCTAAGATTTAAGCCATCTGGATATCTAGTTTTTAATCTGTAAATCCAGAATGCCTCCCTCAGGTGGGTTTTATGTTTAAGGTCACCTCCCCTTTTTGGGGGGTAGATTTTTTCAATAGCGTAGCAGCGTAAATTTTTTGTGTTACGATTGTGTTGTACAATAAAATGTTTTGATACATTGGAGATGTTAGTGATATTAATATTTCTCACGTAACTAAGATGTTCAAGAATTCTTGTTTTCAGTTTTCTGTTTGTACAACCCACGTATTTTAGTTGACATTCAGTACATTCTATGACGTAGATTACGGATTCACTATTACAATTGATATAATTCTGGATGCTGTATGTATCTGTTTGTGTAGAGTTACTGAAAGTTTTAGTTGGATGGGCAAAAGAGCAAGTCTTACATGGATGTTGCCCACATCTGTAGAAGCCTTTTGTTTCTAGCCATGTTGTTTTAACATTTTCGTTTGGTGTGAACAGTGACGGAGACAGCACGCTGCCCAAAGAGGGTGCCTTTCTTGCCACGATACGACAACCTTTGGCCAAGATGGAACGTAGACCATCATCCTCTTGTAGGATAGGTAAGTTATTGGTGACTAATTTTTTGATTTGCATAAACTGGTTACTCTGTTGTAGAATTAAAGTAGGTTGGGTGTCCTTCGGTTGAATTTTAGGATTTGTTTTGGTATGTTTATTGTTATATGCGAGTAAATCAGTTCTGGGTATTTTGGTCATAATTTCACTTGCTCTATTAAGTGACCATGTGGGATAACCTCTTGCTCTGAGTCTGGTTTTGATTGCCTTTTGTTCAACTTCAAACTGACTTTGGGAGGTACAATTCCTTTTGGCACGATGCAGCTCTCCTACAGGTATGGCTTTTATGGTCTGCATTGAATGATTGCTTGTTGCATGAAGGATATTATTTGAGGAGGTAGGTTTTCGGTGGGTCTGGGTAGAGATTGTTTGTCCCTCTTTTCCGTTTAATTCAAGATCTAGAAATACGATATCAGTGCTATCAAATTTGTAGGTGAATTTGAGGTTGCAGTGATTTTGATTGAGGGTTTCTACAAAGGCCGGAATAGTGTCAGTGTCTCCTTTCCAGATTAGTAAAATATCGTCAATATACCTCCCATACCATTCAATGCAGTGGCCATATGTATTATCGGTGGAAAAAATGTAGGACTGTTCCCACCAGGACATGACTAAATTGGCTATCGATGGAGAGAACTTGGCTCCCATGGATACGCCCTTGAGTTGGAGGTAATATTTTGTGTCAAATAGAAAGTAATTATTGGTCATTAGAAACATTAATACTTCCAAAATGAACACTTGGAAATTTTTGTCATACAAACTATGTTTGGTTAAGTGGTAGTCAAGGGCGGCATAAGCAATGTGATGTGGAATAGAAGTGTATAGAGACACGACATCGCAAGTGAGCCAAGTGTAATTTTTCTCCCATTTTTTGTTGCATAGTGAATTAAGGACATTTTTAGTATCCTTTAAAAATCCCGGGGCTGTTTGTGCTAAAGGTTGCAGTAGTGTGTCTAGCCATTCCGACAATCGTTCTAAAATTGAACCTATACCTGAGACAATGGGTCTCATTGGTGGTGGAAAAATCAGCTTGTGAGTTTTTGGAAGCGCATGAAAAATTGGCGTAATGGGTTGATCAACAAGAATAAATTCTGCTTGTTTTTTATTCATGAAACCTCCTCTTTGGCCATCATTTAAGAGTTTGTTCATGCGATGTTTTATGTTGTCTACTGGGTTGTTCTCCAGTATTTTATAGGTTGTTTTGTCACATAGCAGTTTAGTAATGGATTGTTTATAATCGTTCTTATTCATTACAGTAACACTGCCTCCTTTATCCGCCATTTTTATTACTATGTCTTTGTTGTCGTGTAACGACTTAACCGCTTGTTTGTGCTGGGTCGTCATATTTGTTGTTGGGTATTGAAATTTGAGACTGTCCGCCAAGTTTTGTAATTCTTTTTCCATTACCGTTTGGAAACGGTCCATCGAATCAGTTCTAGAGTTCGTTGGGTAGAACTTGGGGTTGGAAGTACGAAAGTTTGGGGCTGTGGTCACCGTTTGATTGTAGGTTTCCGTACGTAGGTGATCCAGAGCTGCTAAGGTGGTAAATTCTTGAAAGGAGAATTGTTCAAGACTAGGTGGCGGATGAGCTGGAGGGACGCACTCTTCAAAAGATGTGGTAGGGGGAGATGAGGTTGGAACATCGTCCAAAGGGAGGGTCTCCTGCCCAAGGAAATGTTTCTTTACAGTCAAGTTGCGAATAAATTTGTTAATGTCCAGTAGCGTATTGAAAAGGTTGAAATTATTTTTTGGAGCAAAATTAAGACCCAAGGATAAAACTTCAGTTTGTGCCGTGGTTAGAGTGAAGGAGGATAAGTTGGTGACGTTCAATTCTAGTACTGTTGGAATTTCCGGGGGCGCAGGCAACGATTGAAATCTTGATTTGTTCGGTTTGTGCTTCCTGCCCCCCTTCCTACCTCGTTTTTTGACTGGTAACTTTGGTTTTGTGTTCTGTGAGTAGAATGTGGGCGAGTTGTTAAATTATCATCTTCTGACAGGCCGTCAGCGGAGTCCGGTTCTGTAGAGCTAAAACTCACTCTATTTGGTAAATCCCTGTATTGGTTGCGATATTGGTTCCGTTTTTTGAGGATGGGTCTAGGTCTTGTGTAGTTTCTTGTTCTCTGGTTCCAATTATAAATTTCGTTATGTGTGTAATCTCTCGTATCTCGTTGAAACTTGCTTTTTTTCGTTTCAGCAATGGATTGATCTAATTTATCAATGGCAGTCGTTGTACGGATTTGAAGAAAAGAAAAGGAAGGTGAGTCAGAGTGCACATCAATTGATTTTCTAATATCGGTGATATTGATGTCTAATTCGGATAGTTTGATCTCCTCTTGTTTGGTGATTAGTTTCATCAAATTTATGGAACATGTGGAGAGGGTCTGGTTCCATTCCTTTAGAAATTCTTCTGTGTAGATAAATGTTGGAATTTTTCTGAGGCGTAGACCTCTAGGTATCATATCTTTTGCGATGTAGTTCTTTAAGGTTGTAAGGTCCCACCAAATTTTGGCCTGTTGTGCGAGGTTTTTTTCTAAAGTGTGGAATAGATCTTCAAGTTCTAGATTATTTCCGATTTGAGTATCTTGATTGCCAAAGACTTTTTCAGCTAGTTCAGAGCGAGACATTTGAGCCCCAGGGGGCATGTTGGCTGATTGATGCGTCATTTTAAGACCAAGAATGTTCTCCAGGACACTGTTGCAGCAGTGTAGTGAATTTAAAAACAATGCAATTCACACTACAAAACCAAAAACCATAATCTTCGTTTCTGTGGTATATATGATTTTTGTTTAGTTGTCTAGACCCTTGTTGTATTAATACATCTATACAAAGTCACGCTTACGATGTACACATCTATTGTGGACCCTCCGGTGTTCTATATTAGAACATGAAAAATTAGGGAGCTCGTAGGAAAAAGCCGATGGTATCACAAAAATAGAAGAAGAGGGGGGAGGAATCCTCCAGCTCACCTGACACTACGGATGTGTGTCTCAGCAGCGCCCGGAATCTCGTGTCGGCACACGTTGAGGTACAGAGGAAGAGAAAGGAGTTGTTCCAGCGCTGTATGAAGTGGTTAAAATGGAAGCAGGTTTCCAAGTTTAATTGAATTCAATTAAAATAGTCCAGAAGAATAGTCCAATGTGAGGGTAAGCGGGCGGTAATGTCCTCAAAAGCCTACGCGTTTCGGATGCTCCTGCATCCTTAGTCTTGGCTGTGGTGTCTGTTTTTGAATAGCGCGCGTTGTCTCGTATTTATCCCGGTTTGTGTAGTACAGCTGATTGCTGAGTGCGTTCCACTGTTGTTATCTCTGTGGAACGCAAGCCGGAAGTAAGGATGGTTGCTGCCCATTCTTTTATTTGTGTTTTCACTTGCGTATTCTCAACTGGTGACAGCATTAATATCGTAATCTAGAGTATAGGGTTATGTAAGTTCAACCTAGCCTGAGTATGTTATATATTTCAGATGGCGTTTTGTTGTGTGGAATGGAAACTATATCGACGGAAGACGCCGTCACTTTGCCTGTTCATTATTGTCCAGATAGCTATCTGACAGACGATGGTGCACATAAGGTTTGGTAAGTATTTATTTATTTCTAGAATTTCAAACAAATTACTTGGGCAAAGTTGGTGTGCATAGTCCTATAGGTGCCACAGTAATTATACTTTGAATTTATAGGATGATGTATTTAATACTGTCAATAATGGTACGCTGTTGTTGTTATATATTGTGATGATTGAATGTAGAATTTAGGCAGTGTTGTTTAATCGATGTTAAATTCTGGCTTAACGAAGGACAGAGACAGGCGCTTACTTTTAATGATGAGGATGTGACCAGGGAGGGAGGTGAGGGTAGGACAACAACTGGAGAAAAAAATGGTTAAAAACCTAATTGGTGATTGTGACTAACGAAAAAGTGGTTTAAAAATATGAACAGTGATGTACATGACAAAAAGCACATGTTATGCATGTACAGGCTGTAAATATGCGGGCAAGGAGTCCTGGAGTAATATGGTAGTAGATGGTCTTCAATAATATATTATTTTATTGAAATTTTTATTATTATTGTAGTTGTTATTGTTTGTCTTGGTCTTGGTAACTACGAAGGGGGGCTAGGAGATCTATATATTAATACTGGAACATTAGGTCTCTTCTAAGATTTAAGCCATCTGGATATCTAGTTTTTAATCTGTAAATCCAGAATGCCTCCCTCAGGTGGGTTTTATGTTTAAGGTCACCTCCCCTTTTTGGGGGGTAGATTTTTTCAATAGCGTAGCAGCGTAAATTTTTTGTGTTACGATTGTGTTGTACAATAAAATGTTTTGATACATTGGAGATGTTAGTGATATTAATATTTCTCACGTAACTAAGATGTTCAAGAATTCTTGTTTTCAGTTTTCTGTTTGTACAACCCACGTATTTTAGTTGACATTCAGTACATTCTATGACGTAGATTACGGATTCACTATTACAATTGATATAATTCTGGATGCTGTATGTATCTGTTTGTGTAGAGTTACTGAAAGTTTTAGTTGGATGGGCAAAAGAGCAAGTCTTACATGGATGTTGCCCACATCTGTAGAAGCCTTTTGTTTCTAGCCATGTTGTTTTAACATTTTCGTTTGGTGTGAACAGTGACGGAGACAGCACGCTGCCCAAAGAGGGTGCCTTTCTTGCCACGATACGACAACCTTTGGCCAAGATGGAACGTAGACCATCATCCTCTTGTAGGATAGGTAAGTTATTGGTGACTAATTTTTTGATTTGCATAAACTGGTTACTCTGTTGTAGAATTAAAGTAGGTTGGGTGTCCTTCGGTTGAATTTTAGGATTTGTTTTGGTATGTTTATTGTTATATGCGAGTAAATCAGTTCTGGGTATTTTGGTCATAATTTCACTTGCTCTATTAAGTGACCATGTGGGATAACCTCTTGCTCTGAGTCTGGTTTTGATTGCCTTTTGTTCAACTTCAAACTGACTTTGGGAGGTACAATTCCTTTTGGCACGATGCAGCTCTCCTACAGGTATGGCTTTTATGGTCTGCATTGAATGATTGCTTGTTGCATGAAGGATATTATTTGAGGAGGTAGGTTTTCGGTGGGTCTGGGTAGAGATTGTTTGTCCCTCTTTTCCGTTTAATTCAAGATCTAGAAATACGATATCAGTGCTATCAAATTTGTAGGTGAATTTGAGGTTGCAGTGATTTTGATTGAGGGTTTCTACAAAGGCCGGAATAGTGTCAGTGTCTCCTTTCCAGATTAGTAAAATATCGTCAATATACCTCCCATACCATTCAATGCAGTGGCCATATGTATTATCGGTGGAAAAAATGTAGGACTGTTCCCACCAGGACATGACTAAATTGGCTATCGATGGAGAGAACTTGGCTCCCATGGATACGCCCTTGAGTTGGAGGTAATATTTTGTGTCAAATAGAAAGTAATTATTGGTCATTAGAAACATTAATACTTCCAAAATGAACACTTGGAAATTTTTGTCATACAAACTATGTTTGGTTAAGTGGTAGTCAAGGGCGGCATAAGCAATGTGATGTGGAATAGAAGTGTATAGAGACACGACATCGCAAGTGAGCCAAGTGTAATTTTTCTCCCATTTTTTGTTGCATAGTGAATTAAGGACATTTTTAGTATCCTTTAAAAATCCCGGGGCTGTTTGTGCTAAAGGTTGCAGTAGTGTGTCTAGCCATTCCGACAATCGTTCTAAAATTGAACCTATACCTGAGACAATGGGTCTCATTGGTGGTGGAAAAATCAGCTTGTGAGTTTTTGGAAGCGCATGAAAAATTGGCGTAATGGGTTGATCAACAAGAATAAATTCTGCTTGTTTTTTATTCATGAAACCTCCTCTTTGGCCATCATTTAAGAGTTTGTTCATGCGATGTTTTATGTTGTCTACTGGGTTGTTCTCCAGTATTTTATACTTTGTTTTGTCACATAGCAGTTTAGTAATGGATTGTTTATAATCGTTCTTATTCATTACAGTAACACTGCCTCCTTTATCCGCCATTTTTATTACTATGTCTTTGTTGTCGTGTAACGACTTAACCGCTTGTTTGTGCTGGGTCGTCATATTTGTTGTTGGGTATTGAAATTTGAGACTGTCCGCCAAGTTTTGTAATTCTTTTTCCATTACCGTTTGGAAACGGTCCATCGAATCAGTTCTAGAGTTCGTTGGGTAGAACTTGGGGTTGGAAGTACGAAAGTTTGGGGCTGTGGTCACCGTTTGATTGTAGGTTTCCGTACGTAGGTGATCCAGAGCTGCTAAGGTGGTAAATTCTTGAAAGGAGAATTGTTCAAGACTAGGTGGCGGATGAGCTGGAGGGACGCACTCTTCAAAAGATGTGGTAGGGGGAGATGAGGTTGGAACATCGTCCAAAGGGAGGGTCTCCTGCCCAAGGAAATGTTTCTTTACAGTCAAGTTGCGAATAAATTTGTTAATGTCCAGTAGCGTATTGAAAAGGTTGAAATTATTTTTTGGAGCAAAATTAAGACCCAAGGATAAAACTTCAGTTTGTGCTGTGGTTAGAGTGAAGGAGGATAAGTTGGTGACGTTCAATTCTAGTACTGTTGGAATTTCCGGGGGCGCAGGCAACGATTGAAATCTTGATTTGTTCGGTTTGTGCTTCCTGCCCCCCCTCCTACCTCGTTTTTTGACTGGTAACTTTGGTTTTGTGTTCTGTGAGTAGAATGTGGGCGAGTTGTTAAATTATCATCTTCTGACAGGCCGTCAGCGGAGTCCGGTTCTGTAGAGCTAAAACTCACTCTATTTGGTAAATCCCTGTATTGGTTGCGATATTGGTTCCGTTTTTTGAGGATGGGTCTAGGTCTTGTGTAGTTTCTTGTTCTCTGGTTCCAATTATAAATTTCGTTATGTGTGTAATCTCTCGTATCTCGTTGAAACTTGCTTTTTTTCGTTTCAGCAATGGATTGATCTAATTTATCAATGGCAGTCGTTGTACGGATTTGAAGAAAAGAAAAGGAAGGTGAGTCAGAGTGCACATCAATTGATTTTCTAATATCGGTGATATTGATGTCTAATTCGGATAGTTTGATCTCCTCTTGTTTGGTGATTAGTTTCATCAAATTTATGGAACATGTGGAGAGGGTCTGGTTCCATTCCTTTAGAAATTCTTCTGTGTAGATAAATGTTGGAATTTTTCTGAGGCGTAGACCTCTAGGTATCATATCTTTTGCGATGTAGTTCTTTAAGGTTGTAAGGTCCCACCAAATTTTGGCCTGTTGTGCGAGGTTTTTTTCTAAAGTGTGGAATAGATCTTCAAGTTCTAGATTATTTCCGATTTGAGTATCTTGATTGCCAAAGACTTTTTCAGCTAGTTCAGAGCGAGACATTTGAGCCCCAGGGGGCATGTTGGCTGATTGATGCGTCATTTTAAGACCAAGAATGTTCTCCAGGACACTGTTGCAGCAGTGTAGTGAATTTAAAAACAATGCAATTCACACTACAAAACCAAAAACCATAATCTTCGTTTCTGTGGTATATATGATTTTTGTTTAGTTGTCTAGACCCTTGTTGTATTAATACATCTATACAAAGTCACGCTTACGATGTACACATCTATTGTGGACCCTCCGGTGTTCTATATTAGAACATGAAAAATTAGGGAGCTCGTAGGAAAAAGCCGATGGTATCACAAAAATACGCCATTTTTCATGCGCTTCCAAAAACTCACAAGCTGATTTTTCCACCACCAATGAGACCCATTGTCTCAGGTATAGGTTCAATTTTAGAACGATTGTCGGAATGGCTAGACACACTACTGCAACCTTTAGCACAAACAGCCCCGGGATTTTTAAAGGATACTAAAAATGTCCTTAATTCACTATGCAACAAAAAATGGGAGAAAAATTACACTTGGCTCACTTGCGATGTCGTGTCTCTATACACTTCTATTCCACATCACATTGCTTATGCCGCCCTTGACTACCACTTAACCAAACATAGTTTGTATGACAAAAATTTCCAAGTGTTCATTTTGGAAGTATTAATGTTTCTAATGACCAATAATTACTTTCTATTTGACACAAAATATTACCTCCAACTCAAGGGCGTATCCATGGGAGCCAAGTTCTCTCCATCGATAGCCAATTTAGTCATGTCCTGGTGGGAACAGTCCTACATTTTTTCCACCGATAATACATATGGCCACTGCATTGAATGGTATGGGAGGTATATTGACGATATTTTACTAATCTGGAAAGGAGACACTGACACTATTCCGGCCTTTGTAGAAACCCTCAATCAAAATCACTGCAACCTCAAATTCACCTACAAATTTGATAGCACTGATATCGTATTTCTAGATCTTGAATTAAACGGAAAAGAGGGACAAACAATCTCTACCCAGACCCACCGAAAACCTACCTCCTCAAATAATATCCTTCATGCAACAAGCAATCATTCAATGCAGACCATAAAAGCCATACCTGTAGGAGAGCTGCATCGTGCCAAAAGGAATTGTACCTCCCAAAGTCAGTTTGAAGTTGAACAAAAGGCAATCAAAACCAGACTCAGAGCAAGAGGTTATCCCACATGGTCACTTAATAGAGCAAGTGAAATTATGACCAAAATACCCAGAACTGATTTACTCGCATATAACAATAAACATACCAAAACAAATCCTAAAATTCAACCGAAGGACACCCAACCTACTTTAATTCTACAACAGAGTAACCAGTTTATGCAAATCAAAAAATTAGTCACCAATAACTTACCTATCCTACAAGAGGATGATGGTCTATGTTCCATCTTGGCCAAAGGTTGTCGTATCGTGGCAAGAAAGGCACCCTCTTTGGGCAGCGTGCTGTCTCCGTCACTGTTCACACCAAACGAAAATGTTAAAACAACATGGCTAGAAACAAAAGGCTTCTACAGATGTGGGCAACATCCATGTAAGACTTGCTCTTTTGCCCATCCAACTAAAACTTTCAGTAACTCTACACAAACAGATACATACAGCATCCAGAATTATATCAATTGTAATAGTGAATCCGTAATCTACGTCATAGAATGTACTGAATGTCAACTAAAATACGTGGGTTGTACAAACAGAAAACTGAAAACAAGAATTCTTGAACATCTTAGTTACGTGAGAAATATTAATATCACTAACATCTCCAATGTATCAAAACATTTTATTGTACAACACAATCGTAACACAAAAAATTTACGCTGCTACGCTATTGAAAAAATCTACCCCCCAAAAAGGGGAGGTGACCTTAAACATAAAACCCACCTGAGGGAGGCATTCTGGATTTACAGATTAAAAACTAGATATCCAGATGGCTTAAATCTTAGAAGAGACCTAATGTTCCAGTATTAATATATAGATCTCCTAGCCCCCCTTCGTAGTTACCAAGACCAAGACAAACAATAACAACTACAATAATAATAAAAATTTCAATAAAATAATATATTATTGAAGACCATCTACTACCATATTACTCCAGGACTCCTTGCCCGCATATTTACAGCCTGTACATGCATAACATGTGCTTTTTGTCATGTACATCACTGTTCATATTTTTAAACCACTTTTTCGTTAGTCACAATCACCAATTAGGTTTTTAACCATTTTTTTCTCCAGTTGTTGTCCTACCCTCACCTCCCTCCCTGGTCACATCCTCATCATTAAAAGTAAGCGCCTGTCTCTGTCCTTCGTTAAGCCAGAATTTAACATCGATTAAACAACACTGCCTAAATTCTACATTCAATCATCACAATATATAACAACAACAGCGTACCATTATTGACAGTATTAAATACATCATCCTATAAATTCAAAGTATAATTACTGTGGCACCTATAGGACTATGCACACCAACTTTGCCCAAGTAATTTGTTTGAAATTCTAGAAATAAATAAATACTTACCAAACCTTATGTGCACCATCGTCTGTCAGATAGCTATCTGGACAATAATGAACAGGCAAAGTGACGGCGTCTTCCGTCGATATAGTTTCCATTCCACACAACAAAACGCCATCTGAAATATATAACATACTCAGGCTAGGTTGAACTTACATAACCCTATACTCTAGATTACGATATTAATGCTGTCACCAGTTGAGAATACGCAAGTGAAAACACAAATAAAAGAATGGGCAGCAACCATCCTTACTTCCGGCTTGCGTTCCACAGAGATAACAACAGTGGAACGCACTCAGCAATCAGCTGTACTACACAAACCGGGATAAATACGAGACAACGCGCGCTATTCAAAAACAGACACCACAGCCAAGACTAAGGATGCAGGAGCATCCGAAACGCGTAGGCTTTTGAGGACATTACCGCCCGCTTACCCTCACATTGGACTATTCTTCTGGACTATTTTAATTGAATTCAATTAAACTTGGAAACCTGCTTCCATTTTAACCACTTCATACAGCGCTGGAACAACTCCTTTCTCTTCCTCTGTACCTCAACGTGTGCCGACACGAGATTCCGGGCGCTGCTGAGACACACATCCGTAGTGTCAGGTGAGCTGGAGGATTCCTCCCCCCTCTTCTTCTATTTTTGTGATACCATCGGCTTTTTCCTACGAGCTCCCTAATTTTTCATGTTCTAATATAGAACACCGGAGGGTCCACAATAGATGTGTACATCGTAAGCGTGACTTTGTATAGATGTATTAATACAACAAGGGTCTAGACAACTAAACAAAAATCATATATACCACAGAAACGAAGATTATGGTTTTTGGTTTTGTAGTGTGAATTGCATTGTTTTTAAATTCACTACACTGCTGCAACAGTGTCCTGGAGAACATTCTTGGTCTTAAAATGACGCATCAATCAGCCAACATGCCCCCTGGGGCTCAAATGTCTCGCTCTGAACTAGCTGAAAAAGTCTTTGGCAATCAAGATACTCAAATCGGAAATAATCTAGAACTTGAAGATCTATTCCACACTTTAGAAAAAAACCTCGCACAACAGGCCAAAATTTGGTGGGACCTTACAACCTTAAAGAACTACATCGCAAAAGATATGATACCTAGAGGTCTACGCCTCAGAAAAATTCCAACATTTATCTACACAGAAGAATTTCTAAAGGAATGGAACCAGACCCTCTCCACATGTTCCATAAATTTGATGAAACTAATCACCAAACAAGAGGAGATCAAACTATCCGAATTAGACATCAATATCACCGATATTAGAAAATCAATTGATGTGCACTCTGACTCACCTTCCTTTTCTTTTCTTCAAATCCGTACAACGACTGCCATTGATAAATTAGATCAATCCATTGCTGAAACGAAAAAAAGCAAGTTTCAACGAGATACGAGAGATTACACACATAACGAAATTTATAATTGGAACCAGAGAACAAGAAACTACACAAGACCTAGACCCATCCTCAAAAAACGGAACCAATATCGCAACCAATACAGGGATTTACCAAATAGAGTGAGTTTTAGCTCTACAGAACCGGACTCCGCTGACGGCCTGTCAGAAGATGATAATTTAACAACTCGCCCACATTCTACTCACAGAACACAAAACCAAAGTTACCAGTCAAAAAACGAGGTAGGAGGGGGGGCAGGAAGCACAAACCGAACAAATCAAGATTTCAATCGTTGCCTGCGCCCCCGCAAATTCCAACAGTACTAGAATTGAACGTCACCAACTTATCCTCCTTCACTCTAACCACGGCACAAACTGAAGTTTTATCCTTGGGTCTTAATTTTGCTCCAAAAAATAATTTCAACCTTTTCAATACGCTACTGGACATTAACAAATTTATTCGCAACTTGACTGTAAAGAAACATTTCCTTGGGCAGGAGACCCTCCCTTTGGACGATGTTCCAACCTCATCTCCCCCTACCACATCTTTTGAAGAGTGCGTCCCTCCAGCTCATCCGCCACCTAGTCTTGAACAATTCTCCTTTCAAGAATTTACCACCTTAGCAGCTCTGGATCACCTACGTACGGAAACCTACAATCAAACGGTGACCACAGCCCCAAACTTTCGTACTTCCAACCCCAAGTTCTACCCAACGAACTCTAGAACTGATTCGATGGACCGTTTCCAAACGGTAATGGAAAAAGAATTACAAAACTTGGCGGACAGTCTCAAATTTCAATACCCAACAACAAATATGACGACCCAGCACAAACAAGCGGTTAAGTCGTTACACGACAACAAAGACATAGTAATAAAAATGGCGGATAAAGGAGGCAGTGTTACTGTAATGAATAAGAACGATTATAAACAATCCATTACTAAACTGCTATGTGACAAAACAACCTATAAAATACTGGAGAACAACCCAGTAGACAACATAAAACATCGCATGAACAAACTCTTAAATGATGGCCAAAGAGGAGGTTTCATGAATAAAAAACAAGCAGAATTTATTCTTGTTGATCAACCCATTACGCCAATTTTTCATGCGCTTCCAAAAACTCACAAGCTGATTTTTCCACCACCAATGAGACCCATTGTCTCAGGTATAGGTTCAATTTTAGAACGATTGTCGGAATGGCTAGACACACTACTGCAACCTTTAGCACAAACAGCCCCGGGATTTTTAAAGGATACTAAAAATGTCCTTAATTCACTATGCAACAAAAAATGGGAGAAAAATTACACTTGGCTCACTTGCGATGTCGTGTCTCTATACACTTCTATTCCACATCACATTGCTTATGCCGCCCTTGACTACCACTTAACCAAACATAGTTTGTATGACAAAAATTTCCAAGTGTTCATTTTGGAAGTATTAATGTTTCTAATGACCAATAATTACTTTCTATTTGACACAAAATATTACCTCCAACTCAAGGGCGTATCCATGGGAGCCAAGTTCTCTCCATCGATAGCCAATTTAGTCATGTCCTGGTGGGAACAGTCCTACATTTTTTCCACCGATAATACATATGGCCACTGCATTGAATGGTATGGGAGGTATATTGACGATATTTTACTAATCTGGAAAGGAGACACTGACACTATTCCGGCCTTTGTAGAAACCCTCAATCAAAATCACTGCAACCTCAAATTCACCTACAAATTTGATAGCACTGATATCGTATTTCTAGATCTTGAATTAAACGGAAAAGAGGGACAAACAATCTCTACCCAGACCCACCGAAAACCTACCTCCTCAAATAATATCCTTCATGCAACAAGCAATCATTCAATGCAGACCATAAAAGCCATACCTGTAGGAGAGCTGCATCGTGCCAAAAGGAATTGTACCTCCCAAAGTCAGTTTGAAGTTGAACAAAAGGCAATCAAAACCAGACTCAGAGCAAGAGGTTATCCCACATGGTCACTTAATAGAGCAAGTGAAATTATGACCAAAATACCCAGAACTGATTTACTCGCATATAACAATAAACATACCAAAACAAATCCTAAAATTCAACCGAAGGACACCCAACCTACTTTAATTCTACAACAGAGTAACCAGTTTATGCAAATCAAAAAATTAGTCACCAATAACTTACCTATCCTACAAGAGGATGATGGTCTACGTTCCATCTTGGCCAAAGGTTGTCGTATCGTGGCAAGAAAGGCACCCTCTTTGGGCAGCGTGCTGTCTCCGTCACTGTTCACACCAAACGAAAATGTTAAAACAACATGGCTAGAAACAAAAGGCTTCTACAGATGTGGGCAACATCCATGTAAGACTTGCTCTTTTGCCCATCCAACTAAAACTTTCAGTAACTCTACACAAACAGATACATACAGCATCCAGAATTATATCAATTGTAATAGTGAATTCGTAATCTACGTCATAGAATGTACTGAATGTCAACTAAAATACGTGGGTTGTACAAACAGAAAACTGAAAACAAGAATTCTTGAACATCTTAGTTACGTGAGAAATATTAATATCACTAACATCTCCAATGTATCAAAACATTTTATTAAACAACACAATCGTAACACAAAAAATTTACGCTGCTACGCTATTGAAAAAATCTACCCCCCAAAAAGGGGAGGTGACCTTAAACATAAAACCCACCTGAGGGAGGCATTCTGGATTTACAGATTAAAAACTAGATATCCAGATGGCTTAAATCTTAGAAGAGACCTAATGTTCCAGTATTAATATATAGATCTCCTAGCCCCCCTTCGTAGTTACCAAGACCAAGACAAACAATAACAACTACAATAATAATAAAAATTTCAATAAAATAATATATTATTGAAGACCATCTACTACCATATTACTCCAGGACTCCTTGCCCGCATATTTACAGCCTGTACATGCATAACATGTGCTTTTTGTCATGTACATCACTGTTCATATTTTTAAACCACTTTTTCGTTAGTCACAATCACCAATTAGGTTTTTAACCATTTTTTTCTCCAGTTGTTGTCCTACCCTCACCTCCCTCCCTGGTCACATCCTCATCATTAAAAGTAAGCGCCTGTCTCTGTCCTTCGTTAAGCCAGAATTTAACATCGATTAAACAACACTGCCTAAATTCTACATTCAATCATCACAATATATAACAACAACAGCGTACCATTATTGACAGTATTAAATACATCATCCTATAAATTCAAAGTATAATTACTGTGGCACCTATAGGACTATGCACACCAACTTTGCCCAAGTAATTTGTTTGAAATTCTAGAAATAAATAAATACTTACCAAACCTTATGTGCACCATCGTCTGTCAGATAGCTATCTGGACAATAATGAACAGGCAAAGTGACGGCGTCTTCCGTCGATATAGTTTCCATTCCACACAACAAAACGCCATCTGAAATATATAACATACTCAGGCTAGGTTGAACTTACATAACCCTATACTCTAGATTACGATATTAATGCTGTCACCAGTTGAGAATACGCAAGTGAAAACACAAATAAAAGAATGGGCAGCAACCATCCTTACTTCCGGCTTGCGTTCCACAGAGATAACAACAGTGGAACGCACTCAGCAATCAGCTGTACTACACAAACCGGGATAAATACGAGACAACGCGCGCTATTCAAAAACAGACACCACAGCCAAGACTAAGGATGCAGGAGCATCCGAAACGCGTAGGCTTTTGAGGACATTACCGCCCGCTTACCCTCACATTGGACTATTCTTCTGGACTATTTTAATTGAATTCAATTAAACTTGGAAACCTGCTTCCATTTTAACCACTTCATACAGCGCTGGAACAACTCCTTTCTCTTCCTCAGTATAAAAAGTAGTAGATGCAAGATTGGAATTCTGTTATATTGGTTGGATTACATTGGCTGGAATGGAAATTCATGTTGTTAAGAATAAACTATTATATTAGAACTGCATGAGAAACTGAAAACACAGACTAAAACTGGTTTGTAATAACATGTTTAAGAACCATGGTGATAATTGCTACCTAGTGTTTCTTGCACAGCTTTTAACACTGTTTATAGAAATATTTGCTTTTTGTCTTCAAAGCAAATCATATTTACAGTACAGCAGGAAACTAGATTTAAAATTAAGAAATCTCCATTGAAAATCTCACTAGGGATTTACAAACAACATAAACAGATATTCACAATCTTCAAAAATTCAAGAAAAGCGTACTAAATGACTATTGCCTTAATGAACAGCAACTTGTACTGGTGACTTATGATGTCATGGAAGATGATAAACATTAGTCTCACAAGACAATAGGTCAAAGGTTAGGTGGGTCTCACATGTAGCATGCCACCCCGAAAATATCAAAGGGATAGAAACTCCAAAATATCATGAGCACAACAAAAGAACACAATGAGTCTTAGACTATCAATCGTTTGAAAGTAGAAAATCACAAATCTTTATTTGTTCATGAAAAAACACAATACACAGTTTATAAGGTTAAAATTAGTATAAAGGATCCAACATATATTGGACTATATATGAACCACTAAGGACTAATATACTGTGGTGGGTATATTTCTGGGACTACTGAAAAAAAAAACATATGGTGAATTACAGTGTACCAATACAACGAACTTGATTCAAAGGGTACTCGGGTTAAGATTGCGAAAAAATGCCCAATACCAGCGTAACGGGTACCTGGTGCCCATAAGGGTATGAACGAATATCAGAGACACAATCAATAGACATATTCACATGAAGCGTGGATGAGCCATAGTTTGTATGATGTATACTGGCAGACAATATTGCATGTCAGCACATACAAGCCAGGTACTAATGCCCAAAGGTAAAGTTACCCAGAAAAGAGTTTGGTATACACAGAGTCCCATAAAAATATCAGAGGCCAAGTGCCTTACCCATAGGTGAAATGTAGTCCAAGTGGTTCCAAGTGGCGCCCCAATGTGCGTTTCACGTGTAGCTTTGTCAAGGGGTAGTAGCGATGTGTTCAGATCAAGCTTTCTATACGGAGCTATGTTGAGGCACGTGGTGTTGCAGGGCCAATCATAAGCCAGGTCAACGGCACATGTGCGCGATTTAGCAACCCCATGCGAGAGCCCGTACCAGACCGTCAAGAGCAACTATGCATGCGCCGATCCAGGGACGCGTCACCAGGGAGACGGAGCAGGCGCAGTGCAACCAACAAATATGACAAGGAAGCGTTTCGGCAACTTAAAGATAAAGAAACATATACTAAATTATCGTATAATCCAGTGGGGGCCTTTGCAACTGAACTACATCGCATTTTAAATGTGGCCCATGAAAAGGGCATCATTCCTAAAAAAATCTTAGACGGTTTGATAGTGAAATACCCCAAGATCCCGACACAATAAATTCTCCCTAAGGTTCACAAAAACTTGATAGACCCTCCGGGACGCCCCATCATATCTGGTCTGGGAAGTTTATGTGTTCCGGTCTGCAAATTTATTTATTATTATTTGGAGCCCCTAGTCGAGTGTCTCCCCTCCTATGTTAAAAATACAACAGATGTATTAAAGAGACTGGATGGCATCTTTTTAGATCCAGATGTGTTTTTGGTCACGGCCGATGTAGAATCCCTCTACACTAACATTAGACACAAGGATGGTGTTGATGCGGTTCACCTCTTTCTGGGGATGAGCAACTGGGACAGTCATGTTTGTGATCTTATACTTGAACTGTTACAATACATTCTGACTCACAACCTTTTTGTATTCAAGGATGTGTTTTACTTACAAAAGCAAGGCATTGCCATGGGGCCGGCGTGCGCGCCATCATATGCAAACCTGTTTCTCGGCCTTTGGGAGAAGCAGGTTTTTCATGGTGATGGTGCCTGCGCCGCTGACCATGTGAAGTGCTGGTTGAGATACATTGATGATGTATTTTTAATCAGGCAGGGTACTGAAACCCAGCTAGCATTTTTTATGGAGCAACTCAACATCAATTATCTCAATATTAAACTGACCTACACCTTTGATAAATGTAAAGTGGACTTTTTGGATGTTGCTATTGAGGTGGATGATGGGGGAGGTATACAAACCGAAGTCTTTAGGAAACAGACGTCTGTTAACTCCCTTCTACACGCCACATCGGCGCATATCGGGTCCACAATTAGGGCTGTCCCAGTTGGTCAATTCCTCAGGATGAGGCGAATCTGCTCATCAGAGACGGATTTAGAGGATAGATTTCTGGACCGAGGATATAGCCGCAAATGTATAAAATGCAGTCATAGACGTGCTAAGACCACTAAACGTAAATCCCTATTACATCCATCAGATAGGAAACCCTCTGATAAATATCCGACTAGATTTATATTGAATTTTAACAACCAGTGGCAATTACTGCGGACCATCTTAAATAAGCACTGGCCGATATTACAGACTGAACCCACTCTTGCATCAACTCTGTCAAACACCCCACTAATGACAGCAAGGAGATGTAAAAATCTCTCAGATTTTTGGTTAAAAGTCACTATGTACTCAAAGAGAAACACCCTTTTTCATCAAGGGGCCCTATCTGGGGGTGTAATCCCTGTGGTGAGTGTGTGGCATGTGCTAATATCAAACAAGCAACCACCTTTGAATCATTGAGTAATGGACGGGAATTCAAAATATTGCAATACATATCCTGCAGTACCACATTTGTGATTTACTACGCAACCTGTGGCTGCCCTAAGGTATATGTAGGCCTGACATCTCGACAATTACGAATCAGAATTAGAGAACATGTGCGGGATATTATTGCGGCAAAAGAGGTACAAGATTTAACCCTGTTGAAAACAATACCTAAACATTTTAAACTCTATAATGGATGTGACCCCCGAACTTTCATAGCATGGGGGATCGATAGATTCCACTGTGGTGTCAGAGGAGGGGATGCGAGGAAACTTCTGGCCCAGAAGGAATGCCAATGGATTGTAACCCTTGTCACCATGGGCCCTAATGGCCTTAATGAAAAATTTAGAATTTGCGGCATTCTTGTAAATCTCTCTGCACATTTTTTAAGATATTTGTACTAATGTATATCTGTGTTCAGTCTTTTTAGATATCCTTATTCTATTCTATAGAGCTGATGGTGTGGGATGCTGTGGTCTTTTGACATGCACCTCGATATGGCCTTCTGATCATCATAATAACTACATTTGATCTGCGGACGTATTGGAAGCAAGACTCCATGAATACCTCAGTAGCTCATGGACGCTTTCTAGATTAAAAAACATTCTATTATTATGTCTCTCATTCATGTCTTTACTACTAACCCCCTGTTTTTGTCTCTCTCCCTACCTTTCCCTTTTTCTTTTCACTATTCTTTTTGCTCGCAGTATTATCATAATGATGATCATCCTCATTTTCACTGTTTCAATTGTGTTTTATTCCTTCACAGATTTTTCAGCTTTTTATTTTTTGACCATTCACTTTATTGTCTTTATATCTTTAGTATATTCGTCATTTGAACTATTCATCTGTAATTAATTCTATTCACATACTACGGTATTCTTTATGTACTACTACTCTTGTTCATGGTTTTCCACTTTTTTATTCATCAATGTCACCTTTTTTTTTGTGTTAGAATAACACGCCATGGGAAAAAGGAATGAGTCCTTTTTCGTGGGGGCTTCCTTCTTTTGGAGCTTTTCTAAATATTATGGAGCAATATCATACCTGTTTCTAGTATATATACCACTTCCTTGTTCTTCCGTGCATCCACTCTTTTTCCCTGGTTGTGTGCATGCGTGGTGAGTCAGTCCTACCGAGTCTCTGCTCTGGGCTGTCTGCTTGATGCTCTGCGCCTGCTCCAACTCCCTGGTGACGCGTCCCGGGAGTGGCGCATGCGCAGTTGCTCTTGACGGTCTGGGACGGGCTCTCGCGTAGGGTTGCTAAATCGCGCACATGCGCCGTTGACCAGGCTTATGACTGGCCCTGCAACACCACATGCCTCAACATAGCTCCGTATAGAAAGCTTGATCTGAACACATCGCTAATACCCCTTGACAAAGCTACACGCGAAACGCGCGTCGGGGCACCACTTGGAACCACTTGGACTACATTTTACCTATGGGTAAGGCACTTGGCCTCTGATAATTTAATAGGACTCTGTGTATACCAAACTCTTTTATGGGTAACTTTACCTTTGACCATTAGTACCTGTCTTGTATGTGCTCATATGCAATATTGTCTGCCAGTATACATCATACGAACTATGACTCATCCCCGCTTCATGTGAATATGTCCATTGATTGTGTCTGTGTTATTCGTTCATACCCTTATGGGCACCAGGTACCCTTTACGCTGGTATTGGGCATTTTTTCCCAATCTTAACCCGAGTACCCTTTGAATCAAGTTCGTTGGATTTGTACACTGTAATTCACCATATGGGGTTTTTTTTCACTAGTCCCAGAAATATACCACCACAGTATATTGGTCCTTAGTGGTTCATACATAGTCCAATATATTTTGGATCCTTTATACTCATTTTAACCTTATAAACTGTGTATTGTGTTTTTTGATGTCATGGAAGGTGACAATATTTGAAGGCTATGTACACCTTTTATAATCAATATTTTCATTATTATTATTAGTATTATTAAATTAATGTTAATGATATGCGAATTATAAAAAAACATCTTGAATTATTCAGTATCGAGTATGAGTGCCAAGCACAGAATTTTATGCATTTACATGCCTTGGCATGCTATCAATGAGGTTATTAATGGTTGTCTGGGGAATGTCATGCCTCGCTGAATGCACTTGTGCTCGCAAATCATCAAGATTTGCTGAAAGCTCCCTTTGCAATTGCCGACCAATAACTTCCCAGACATGCTCGATTGGAGACAAGTCCGGAGATGCTACAGGCCATGGTAGCACATTTAGGCCACGCAGGCTGCTCACAGTAGCATGAACAACATGCGGTCTGGCGTTGTTCTGTTGAAAAACGGCTTCTGGGACACTTTGGAGAAATTACTAGAGGGGTCTAGCTACCGTACATCATGCCGCCCCACACCATAATCCCATGAGTAGGACCGGTGTGACGTTCCCTTGTGAAGGCCAGTTCATGGCGTTGCCCACGTGGTCTCCAGACCAATCTCCAGCTTTCATTGCGTCCGAGACAAAAGCAGGACTCATCGCTGAAGAGGATAGACCTCTATTCCAGCCTCCATTGCCGTCTTGCTGTGCACCATGATAGCCTTTGAGAGAGGTGGCATGTGGTCAATGGAACACCTATAGCCAGATGTCTGGTTCGTAATCCAATGTCATGCAAACGCCCTCTGATGGTTTGTGTTGACACTGGTTGCTGCCCTAGGCTTAGTACGTGACCTACAATTTGACTTGCAGTACAGAATCAATCACTACGCCCCATTTTTCCAATTAGACAATCTGTCCAGGTAAAGGTTCGCCTCCGTGCACCGCTTGCTATCATTCCCGTTCGTTGTTGTTTCCCCCAACCTCTGGGACACGCAACATTGAACAGTGCTGACATCTCGTAGCGATTTGCCGGAGTGATAAACCAAAGTCTCTCAGTTCAAGGATTATGTCCCTCTCAGTTTGTAACAAGTGGCGAAAACTGGCATGTCGACAAACAGGAGGCATTGCACAATCATCCCACACCACATTTTTGTGGTTTCAGATTTTTGAGGTTTCATGTGGCTAAAAAACTTTACTTTCAATCTGGCTTTTATGCCCAACCCATATGCCACAGATTGTAGCTGCTTGAAAATCTGATAATTTGCAGATCTTAGCGAAACCTGTTACTTTCTCGATTTGCATAACCTTACGGTTTGCCCTTTTTGGTATTGCAATTTCAATGTTGAGGAGTGTATGTATCTTGTATACATAAAAGCTGTATCGATCGATCTGTTTCAGCAGATCCCGTCAGTTCAGCTAAACTGATGGCTCGGCTGAGAGCAGGTCCTGCATGTCTCTCACACAGATTATATTGATCACATCTAAGTTCATAACTTAGATTTGATTGATATTAGCATGATTCTGTGTGTCGGAGACACCCATGACTTGCTCTCAGCCGAGCCGTAATTTGATCAAAATTAGCTGGATCCTGTGTGTCAGAGAAATGCAGGACCTGCTCTCAGCTGAGCTGTCAGTTCAGCTGACCTGACGGAATCAGCTGAGACAGAACATAGAAGCAAATCAGCAGCACAGGACGGCTTTAATTCTCTCGAACGGGTGCACCCATTCGAGAGAATTAAAGCCGGCCTGTGCTGCTGATTTGCTTCTATCTACTGCTGAGTCCCAAAAGCGTGCACGGACATCGATAGTCATTACCTTTCTAAAGATCCTGTAGGTTACATGGAACCTCAATCCACTATGTTTTCCTACTCGGAGGAGGATGTGAGTAGAATCTTGCGGGGATTACCGGGAGAAGTGTCATTTCTCAGTGTTCCAGCTGTGGAAAGTATCAAGAGGAAATGGGAAAATGAATCTAAAAAAGCTATTACTGTTGAACTGCATCTGATTACCCTGGGCGAGTATTGCAAAGCTAATCGTATACCTAGAGGGATGCGTTCACACTTGGCACCTAATCTATTTTCCAACAATGCGGATTTTTGTCAAAGATCTATGCAGATTGCAAATAAATATTCACAAGATATTATGTTGTTGAACATCGAATTTCTTCAAAAGGAGCTATGTGAGATCAAGATACGGATGCAAGCTGTGGATGATATGCTTAAAACCCTTCTGTCTGAAGATGATCTGATGAATTTTAAACAGCGTATAGTGGAATTAATGCAGAAATTTCGTTCTAATGGCGAGAATGCCAAACGCCAGAAATGGCATCGAGACATCGAGGATTATGAATCCGGGAAGATCTACCATTGGCAAAGAGACCCTACTATCAACAAGGGTAATATAGTCACCAAATATATGAAACAGAGGAAGACACATTCCAACATGTCCGAGTTTGATAACGTTGAAACCCCTACTGGTTTTTTAGGCATCAGTCTGGACAGAGACGCTCGAGAAGAGGGGGACGTAAACACAGGAGGTGGCACAAGGACTCGAGCTTTCAGAGCAAAGAGGGACCGACAACAATCCATCAACAAGGAGCAAAAAGTCACCAAGAACCCATAGATAATCTTGTGGTAAATATGTCATCTCGTGACTTATCCAATGTTGAAATTTCAGCCCTCAATAAGGGATTATCATTTAGTCCTACTAGTAGCATGGACTGGTTCCAATTAGAACTGGACCTGTTCGATTTTTTTCGTAAAATCAAATTTAAAGTGATATTTGCTGATAAAAATGTTGAAGCTAGATCTGTAGAACATAGTGAAATTACACTAAGAGAGATGGGGCTACATAAAAAAAAGTTTGAACCAACCTTTTATTAATGAACCTGCTATTGATGCGTTTATTGATATTGTTAAACAGCGCATACAGACCTTAAGAGAGAGTGACAATGGTAGATTTGTGGGTCCTCCCAATCTGACGAGGGATGAGATAGTGGCGATCGATGGCCTTTCTCGTGATGTGTCCCTGACCATCAAGCCCGCAGACAAATGTGGTGCCTTGGTGGTCATGGACACATCGCGTTATTTGGCTGAACTAGCTAGACAGTTAGCTGATACGAATGTTTATGAGCCACTTACTTGTGATCCAAAATTTAGAATCAAAAAAACCATTGATGAAATATTAATTGAGGCCTTCCATGCGGGCATTATAGATAGGGATCTGTTGGAATTTATTACGGTGCGGCATCCGGTTGTTCCGGTGCTATACTGCATTCCGAAAATCCATAAGTCGTTGGTTGACCCCCCTGGTAGACCTATTATATCTGGTTGTGGCTCTGTCTTTTCACCGATAGCTATCTTTTTGTATAAAATGTTGCGAAATTTCGCCATTAATGCTAAAACCTATATTAAGGATGCTACTGACTTTTTGACTAAACTGGATGAGGTTCAATTAGAAGGAGACTGCATACTCGTATCATTTGATGTATGCAGTCTCTATACCTCTATTAATCATACTAGAGGTCTCCATATTGTATCTGAAGCTTTACAACAGTCCAATTACACCCATGAATGTATTAACCTCCTCATGTGTCTATTGGAAATTGTCCTCACAGAAAATTATTTTTTATTTGGTGATTCCTTTTATGCACAAAGAAGGGGTACGGCCATGGGATCTAACGTGGCTCCTACATACGCAAATATGTTTATGGCGGCCCTAGAGGAAGGCGCCGTCTATGTCTCTCCCCACTTCACCAAGGTTTTGAGGTGGTGGAGATACATAGACGACGTCTTCGTCATTTGGACGGGTTCCCAAATTGAGTTGGAGTGTTTTTTTGTCTTTTTGAATGACATGGATGATGATATTAATTTCACTATGGATTCATCAGTAACATCTCTGAATTTTCTCGATACTAGAGTTTCTATTCAGGAACATAAACTTATCACTGATTTATACAGCAAACCGACAGATTGTAATAATTTGTTGAGGTTTGAAAGCTGTCATCCACACCCTATGATTGCCTCTCTCCCTTACAGCCAGATGTTGAGGGTGAAGAGGATTGTACAGGATCCTCCAACTCTCGACATCAGGTTGAGAGATATGTCACAAAAATTTAAGAACCGTGGTTACCCTAGAAAACTACTAGATAACAAGAGATTGAAAGTGGATAGGATTTTGAGACATGATCTTTTGACAAATAGGAAACAATCGTCTTCTCAAAGACTGACATTAGTATCCACGTACTCCGATAAGAGCAACGATATCGCCAGAATCATCAAAAAAGAATGGGGGATACTAAGGAGTTCGTTTAGTAAGATTCCGGAATTTGAGGCTCCACCACGTATGGCCTATCGCAGGACCAAAAATTTGAGAGATCGATTGGTACATGCTGATGTGGGATCTATGGCCAAGAATTATCAGTATGTATTGGCCCCTAAAAAACTTGGCTGTTTTCCCTGTTTGGGGTATAACAACTGTAAAAATATAGTCAGGGGGGAGATTTTCACTCATCCTACTAAAGGTACTACACATAAAATCAGACACCATTTAACATGTAAATCAGATCATGTAATATACATCATACAATGTCCCTGCAAACTATTATATGTAGGTGAAACTACTTTGGATTGCAGAAAACGAATAAATAATCATAAGTCTACAATTCGTACTAAGAAAATTGACCTACCCTTACCCAAACATTTTGTTGAAAAAAACCATGGGGAGAATGACTTTAAACTATATATCGTAGATCATGTACCGCGCCATAGACGTGGCGGTGATAGGATCTCTAAATTGAAACGGTTGGAGCTTGAGTGAATCTTTAAACTTGACACCTTATCCCCTAGAGGTCTTAATATAGATTTCAAGATTTTCCAAGTTTCTCCAGATAGTCCAAAGTTGTACTCTGATATGAACATCTGCCCGTGGGTTTACCATCTTCCCTACACTGCCCCTCTTCCTCTATGGTCAGGAAATCAATAATAGTTTGACCATTTTTGTATTATGAATATACCCTTTATATATATATTTTTTTATATACATTATTTATACCATATTGGTTTAGATATACCATTCATATTTTGAAAAATATTTAATATATTTCTTTTTTCTTCCTTTTTTTCAGATATTTTTTCTCAAAGTTTTGCCTCAAGGATCGGTTGCAGCTATATATATATATATATATATATACACTGCTCCTATGCTTTATTATATGTACCCTATTCCAAAATATATTTTTTCCATATGGTATATTTGTCCATGCTTTACCTCTAATCTAATACTCTCTTTTTTGTGATGCGGTTGTTCTGCGTTTGTGCACTACGATTTTATTCTATATAGTAAAATCCTTATCTCTATACTCATTATGGGATATTGAGATCCATCACTCATTGAATATTATCATAGGGACATAATATCTGTCCTTCTTTAAAATATTGTTCTATATACTATATATTGCTGTCTATATGGCTGACTATATTTTTGTAGCTTTACTAGAGGACAATATAGACTTATAACGTATGAGGTGGTTCTGCCCTTTTCCAAAATGGCGCCGAGTATTGTCAGTGAGTTCCGCGCAAGCGCGAACTGATGAAATACACTGTGACTCATATCCGAAATCGAGAGGATCTGACGCCATTCATATGGAAATTGTAAGGGTGAGTGGCCCTCTTCTAAAATGGCGATTTTCGCTATAAGTGGGCTATGCACATGCGCGATATGACGCGATGTGCGATGACTCACACCAACAGGTGATAGGATTACTTAACATTTAGATCTACGTAGTAGAGAGTGTAAAATACCATCAGCCGATCCAGCGAGGGTAAGATGTTTTTAACTTAAATTTTATAACATTCACCTGTCTTTGGACATTGTTCACATGTTATCACACACATGTAGCCCATCTGATTGATTGGCCTTATTATAATAAACACACGGTTTATACTAAATATATTTAATAATTCACATTCATTTCCCCATGTATGTATTGCCATATTCATAGGGGATTCTACTGTTATAAATGTTATGCATATTTGATGTATCATGTTCTCACGATTTTATAATGTATATGTAATTGGCTTTTGTGAATTTGTACTGCATATATATGTGCTTTGAGTGTCACACTGTTATGCTTGAGAAAGGCTCGCACTGAGCTGAAACGTTGCACACACGTGGAATAAAAGGATCTCTATTTTTGAATATTTTGGAGTGCTGTCTCAATTTCTTCTTATCTTAGCTGAGACAGAACGATATAGCTTCTGTAGATACAGTATACATAGAAGCTGTATCTTAAAAAGTAAAAACAGTTGGTTAAAAAGACAAAATACATTTGTTTAATTTAAAAAAAATTGCTTACAAAGTTGTACATAGCCTTTAAACCATAAAATCACTTTCACAGAGACTTCCCATATAGACTAGACCAGTGTTTCTCAACCTTTTGAGAAATGTTGCCAAGTACCAACAAAGCTACGTTCTGTCACAACCTTAACCCCTTCCTGCACCTTGACGTAACTGCACGTCGATGTGTGCAGTAAGTTCGCGCACCTTGACGTGCAGTTACATCTGTGCTTTGACAGTTAACCCCTTAATTGCGGCGTTCGATTTTGACCCATGGCAACCTGACGCCAGACAATGACTTCCGGGCTGCCATGTACAGAAGCCTATGAGGACCAGGACTATAAAACTATAATATTATTTTTCACGCACGGTGAACACCGCAAAAAAAATAATTGAAAAACAATACCAGAATCCCTGTTTTTTGGTCACCACCCCTCCCAAAATATACAATAAAAAGTGATCAAAAAGTCGCATGTACGTCCCTCTCCTCCCGCTCTCCCTCCCATGTACTTACCTGCGGGTAGCTTCGGAAGAACATCGGAGCCACCGGACGGCACATAGAAGCCACGATCTTGCTGCTGCGGCCTAGGAGAGACGCAAGACCGCGGCCTGGATTCAACCCCCGTGCATCAGGGGAGTGGCGATAGCAGTAATATAGCTGCTCTATTAGCCGTTGGAAGGCGCACTCCTGTGCTAATTGGAAGCACTGCTGGGACGTGAGTACACATGATATTTGCTTTCTGCACATACATTTGCGGTCCTACTGCTAAGACCTGTTGGAGAAACAAGACCGCGGCCTGGATTTGGTCTCACATGCACTGGTAGAGCAGGGTGAACACAAAGAGGCTGCGTCGGCTCATTTGAAGCAGCAATCAATTTTGAGTGACTGTGTGTACACTAAGTGTTTGCTGGGCATATCTCAAATTTTTACAGAGGACTCTTCAGGCCTCTACTGCAATCACCTCAATACTGTACTAACTGGGGTCTGTGGCCCAATTTTTGTTCGCTTGGGACTGTTTGCAGAATGGTACCAATATAAACGGATAGACTGAGAGGGGAGAGATTTTTTGAGGAACACAGGACGTCTGTCTTTAAATATTTTCTACATCGATCAGTGCATATACATGGTCAAAGGCCATAAAACTGAGAATTGGGATACCCCCAAACAAAAGAAAAAAGGTCAATCGGATATGGATAAATTTCTACATAAAAGGTCCCCTACATCGAAGAAAGATGTCCATAAAAATGTGCAGGCCACTTCTCAACAACCTGATCAGATGGACTCATCTGGGGATAGCTCTGAGGAAGAGGCTCCTAGAGGCGCTAGCACCATTAACATATCAAAGGCGGATATGCAAAAAATAATCGAAAACGCTCTTAAACCGGTACTGAAGGAGCTTGTGGATTTCAAACAAGAAGTGCGGAAAATGCATAATAGAGTCGGGGTGCTGGAGGAGACTCAAGTCAAATTGCTGAACCATAGCACAGCCACAACTACCGCCATGGACAATTGTCAGATTCATTTAAACAGCCTTCTTTCTTATGTGGAAGACCAGGATAACAGGGGACAGAGAAATAATCTGAGGCTGAAAGGTATTCCGGAGGCGATTTTACCTTCCCATTTACCATTGACTGTATCCAGTATGTTGAAATTATTGTTGCCTAATGACCACGCTGAAACACTAGTGGTAGAAAGTGGACATAGAGCTTTGAGACCGAAACCGAAGGAGGGGGACCCCCACGAGATGTAATTTGCCGACTATTGAATTCCACACAAAGGGATTTGATTCTTCGGAAAGCTAGAGAGTCTCACACTTTATCGCATAATGGCTATGTCTATATGATCTTCCAAGATATTTCTCCAGTTACTACGAATAAGCGACGACAGCTTAAACCGCTGACGGAAGCTCTGAGAGCCAAAGGCATTCAATATCGCTGGTTATTTCCCTTTGGGATCGCTTTTGTAATCAATGGCTCAATGAAAACCATTAGATGTCCTGATGACCTAACATCTTTATATGACGAACTCGGAATGGACCCTCAACGGCCTTTGTCTTGGCTTCAAATAGTGGACGTAGCCTCGCTTCCAAATCTTCCCAGAATTACTCCATGGGTTTCGGCATGGGGGAACAATAGTCGTAAGAGGCTCTCTACTCTTGTGGAAGTCGACCCACATGGGACCATCTGAAGATGTCTATGAGTCTTTAGCAGAGGAGGTTCGTTTGTATGTTATTCCTTGCAGTTTCTCAGTAGTTTTTTACTGTGTCTGGTAAGATACAAGCTATTGCACTATGTATGATTATTCACTGTAATGTTGATTGTTCCGTATATACTATACATTCCACAATCTCCTCTCTTGATTTATCACACACTGTGCTTTAATTGCATAGGTTGAATATTGTACTTCTATAAGTTTGTTGTCATAACTTGTATTTCACAAATTTCTCCTATCATTGTTTTTAGCTTTATTTGATTTTCTGCTAAACATGTCTAAAATACACGTGGCTACATGGAATGTAAAGGGGATGAACTCACCTACTAAGAGATCCAGACTTTTTCAGATTTTGAGATCTCAAAGCACGGATGTTGCTATCTTACAAGAAACGCATTTTGCATAAGGGAAGATGCCTCAGTTATCCACAACATATTTTAACAAATGGTATCACTCGCAACATCCTGCGTTGAAAAAATGTGGTGTGTCTATAGCCATCAAGAAGTCTGTACCTTTTATGTATATTTCTCAACTATCTGACCCAGAGGATAGATTTCTTTTTGTCAAGGGTTTAATTGCAAATACTCCAGTTACGATTGCAGGCATATATGCTCCGAACAGCCAACAAGTCAGGTGGTTGGTTGCCACCTTGCAACAACTGAAATTATTTCAGGCAGGGGTCTGTATTTTAGGTGGGGATCTGAATGTCACTCTAGAACCTACATTAGATTCGTCAAAAGGCTGCTCACAGCAATCTTATAGGAGCCCTAGATTACTACATAAAACACTTTCAGACCTACAGATGCAGGATGTATGGAGATCATTTCACCCAACGGGTAGAGATTACACCCACTTCTGTAATGACAGGGATAGGGAAACAGACAAGTGCGCCCTAAACTACCCGCCACTCAGTCCCTGCCTACTTGCAACGATCCGCCCTAGGTGATGGGGTACAACTGAGCGACGGTCCCTACACTCAATAAGTGCACGACAGACAACCAGACAAGGAAACACAGAACAAAGGGAAACAGGGCAGTTGCCCACAGCAACACCGTGAGCAACAAGAGTAGTAAATGAGCCGAGTCAAACCAGGAGAGTACGAGGTGCCAAACGCAGAGCAGGAGAGTAGTGAACAAGCCGAGTCAAACCAGGAGTGTACGAGGTACCAAACGCAGAGCAGAAGAGTAGTCAGTAAGCCAGGGTCAATACGAAGCAGTGACAAGTAGTTCAAGAAGCTGCAGCAGGGCCAGGAAACCAACAGAGAAGAATCACAAGCAAGGAGGAACAGGAAAGGCAGGGATAAATAGACAGAGGGCGGGAGCTAGCTCCGTCTGGCCAGGCTGTGATAGGCTCTCCCACTCCTAAGCCTGCCATCCTGAGTGGTGGAAGATGGAGTCAGTCTCACAGACATAGAAGCAGGTGCAGACTGATTACCTATGGGCGTGGATACAGAAACTGTGCCTGGCAGATCCTTAACAACTTCTCTGCGCCCCACCAATCCTATCAATGTCTTGACTACTTGTTTGTTAAGGCCTCACAGCTCTCTATGGTGTCCAAAATAGCTATAGGGCAGATTGTTGTGTTGGATCATGCTCCAGTGGTGATGGATTTTATTGTCACATCTCTCCCCAGGAAGTCATATACTTGGCGGTTAAATGAAACGTTGAAATCATCGGCCCATACGCAGAGAATATCCGGTAGTCTAAGTAAATACTTTGAAGAAAACATAGATGATAATGTCTCCATGCCCATCACTTGGGAGGCGCATAAAGCGGTAGTCAGAGGCAAGTTCATTTAGATAGGCTCTCATGCTAAAAAGGCTCACAGGCAAGATGTAGATGACACCATGAGGAAGATCTTAAAACTTGAAGGCAAACACAAACAGTCCTTAGCTGCTCAGACGCAGAATGAATTAACCACACAACGGGAACACCTCAAACAGATACTAAACCTTAGAGCCTCTAAAGCTTACCTAAACTCCAAACATGCTATGTACAGTATATTCATGGCAATAGGGGATCAAAGCTCATGGCTCTAATTGCTAAAAAACTACAGGATCAAGCTTATATTAAAACCATTAAGACTGAAAGTGGGATAGATTCCTCAGATACTGACATTATTGCACAACGGTTTAAGTCATATTATGAGACTTTGTATCGAATTAGGGCGCAAGAGTCTGGGGAACAGTTTGCACAGCGGACTGGCGCGATTGATACTTTCTTGCAGAACTTGCACTTGCCTTCTCTTGGTGACAGTCAGAAGGAAGTGTTGTCTAGGCCCTTCTCTCTGCCTGAATTGGAGACTGCTTTGAAAGTTATGCCACTGGGTAAGAGCCCAGGCCTTGATGGCCTCCTGGCGATATATTTTTTAAACATTGAATTTTTATTACGTTTTTTTTTCAGGTAATACAAAGACAATGCATACGGCAATATATCTCTAATCAGGTTATCAATGACAAAATGTATACATAACACACGGTATTCACAATGAACAACTCTTGTCACAATCTTACATAGAGACATAAAGCCCGGGCAGTTACAGTGCATATCAGTGCATTATTCATAGAAAAGAAAAATAAATTACAGCAATTAAAATAATCAAAACCAGAGGAACAAAAAGAACAACAAACAAACATCGTCCATCCAGAACTAAACATGTCTTGGCTTTGTTACATGCCTATGGATGAGGTAGAAAAACCATACACAATACCGGCTGGCATTACTCGTGCTCTGGTATCCGAGCCTCAGGCCTTGGCCAGGCATTTCCCTTCCGCGGAATTCTAGGTCTCCTATGAAGTCCCAAGTGTCTGCTTTCGACAGGGTCAAACTATGGGACATATAGATGCTCCTGAATTGGAGCCCGGGATTGAGGAAGCCAGATAAGTCTGCCATGGCTCCCATAGCCTTAAAATTTTTGGCAACTGATGTGTTCGTAACGCATGCATGCGTTCCATCGTGAATGAAACATTCACTAGATTGACAAGTTCAGGACTGGAAATAGTGTCACTACATTTCCATGATCTAGCAATCACCAAACGAGCCGCTATAATAATGTGGCTAGACACCGTCCTGGATACCGCTGGGATCTCTGACATGTCGAGAAAACATAATGCCATAGCCGGACTTGGTTCTACTATGCAGGAAGACACTTGGGAAATCATTGCAAATACCTTAACCCAAAATGAGTGGACCTCAGGGCATTGCCACCACATATGGAAGTATGAACCCCTGCACCCACATCCTCTCCAGCACGCCTCAGAGGAAGTAGGATCCGATCTCGCAATCTGTGAAGGAGTCATATACCATCGTAGTAGTAGTTTTTGAGACGATTCCCAATGTTTTACCCCTTTAGATATTTTCCTGGTCCACGTGAAGGCCGAACCCCATTCCCTCAATATGAAGGATGAGCGTAATTCTCCTTCCCATTTTTCACAGTAAGGAGGCCTGCTGGAGAGAAGGCGGGCACACAAATCTTCATAAAACATAGAAATACCCTTCTTTTGATTTACAGGACCGAAATAATAATTTTGGGCCACAGAAGGGAATAAGGGCACATTAACATTCAGAGAGGTAAAGAGATGTCTGATACATAGATACTTATAAAAATCCCTATTCGGGATAGAGTACTCCGACACCAGGTCAGAGAACGCCCGCAGAGTGCTACCCGTGAACAGCTTGTGTATGTGGGAGACTCCAGATGATATCCAATTGTCCAGAGACACCCCCGGGAGCTCCGAGGTCAGGAATTTCAAAGGTAAATTTTTTATAGGTGTAAGAGCCGATGAGGGGAGATATGTTGAGTAGTGTTTCCAAGCTTTAAGTGAAGCTGAGATAGGCGGGGACATTACCCCGGAAGGCTTAATGTTTACCTTGGGGTTTACCCTCAGGAGTGATAAAAGAGGTTGCTTTATTATGGTCTGCTCTATTTGGGCCCATTGTTTTGAGGGCGTAGACGTACACCAAAATTTTAGCTGATCAAGAATAACCGCCCAGTAGTATCTCTGGACATCCGGCACCCCCATCCCCCCCTTCCTCCAGTGTCTGTACATCGTATGCATCCTGATTCGTGTTTTTTTGTGCGCCCATATAAAATTATTCAGCAATCTCTGGAGCTCTCTCAAATACGAGTTAGGAAGGGGTATTATCACCGTACGAAATTGATACAAGATTATGGGAATGATCATCATTTTAATGACCGCGATTCTGCCCGCCCAGGACGTGCTGACATGGGAGTATGATGCCAATTGTTGAGGAATGGTTTGCAATAATGGGCCAAAGTTGTGCTTAAAAAGGAGATTAGTGGACTTGGTAAGAGAAATGCCGAGATACGAAATTTTAAGGGGATTCCATTGAAAGGGAAATGTATTTTGTATGGAGGCTTGGACACGTAAAGGGAGACCTACATTCAGCAAGTGGGACTTGTTGCAGTTAACCTTATAGTATGACACCTCCCCAAATTTGTCTAGCGTCTTTTGAGCTTCTGTCAGAGAAGCTAGCGGATTTGTTAAGGAGAGAATCACATCGTCCGCATATAGCCCTATTTTATGCAGGGTGTGACCAACTTGAATTCCCTGAATATCAGTGTTTTGCCGGATTGCCGCCGCTAATGGCTCCATTACTAAAGCAAATATCAGGGGGGAGAGTGGGCATCCCTGTCGAGTACCATTAGTAATGGGGAATGGCGTGGAAAAGAAGCCTGATGCCAAGACTCGGGCGGAAGGGTTAGAATATAACGCTAGGATCGCAGATTTAATCCATCCTGTAAATCCGAATTTGATAAGGATCGCTTCCAGGTATCCCCAGTGAACCCTGTCGAATGCCTTTTTCCGCGTCCAGAGCAAGGAGCACAGAAGGCACTCATCGTTTTACAGCCCAGTCTATCAGATTAACATATCGCCTTGTGCCATCAGGTGCCTGCCTACCTGCAACAAATCCCACTTGGTCTTCATGTATAATGGTAGGGAGCAGATTAATCAATCTATTAGATATTACTTTGGCATAAAGTTTAATGTCCACGTTCAAAAGTGAAATGGGACGGAAGTTTGCCGGGGAGTCCGGGGACTTCCCAGGTTTTGGGAGTGTGACTATAGTAGCGGACAGCATCTCCTCTGGGAAGGAGCCGACTGCCGCCGCCTTGTTGAACACCCCCACCAGATGTGGGGACAACACCTTCGTAAATTTTTTATAATAATAATTAGTGAACCCATCAGGGCCCGGTGCCTTGTGTTGCGGCAAACTTTTAATGGCTCGGGAGAGCTCCAATTCTGTAAAAGGCGCTTTCAGGACCGTACCATCCGTTTCTGAGAGGGAAGGGAGATTCAGGCCGCCCAAAAAGTTATTTATGTCCTCCGGGGAAGGCTGGTGCGTCGATTGATCCTCTTTTAGATTATACAGACTATAATAATAGTTCCTGAATTGTTCACTTATCTCCTGAGGGTGGGTGATGTGGCCCCCCTGTCGATCTAATAGGTGCGCAGTTCTTTGTTTAGCATTGCGCTTTTTGATCATTTTGGCTAGTAAGGCTCCCGGTCTATTCCCTTGAATGTAAAACCCCAGCTGCATGGACTTTGCCAATGTCAAATATCTTGACGTAAGCACACTCTGGAGTTGCCCTCTAAGAGCTTTGATGCGGAGGGAAGTGTCCGGAGTTACCTGTTTTTTATTGAGGGATTCTAAACTATGTAATTGGGAGAGAATGTCAGCAGTCGTTTTTTCCCGATGCTTTTTTAATCTAGACGTGGCCTGAATCCCCATTCCCCTCATATACGCCTTATGCGCGTTCCATAGGGAGAAACTATTCTCGGAGGAGGGAGAGTTCACCTCAAAGTATAAATTGAGGTGGTTATTCATAAGATCCTCAGTCATTGGGTGATCTAGGACCAGATCGTTCAATTTCCAAGAAGAAAAGGGAGGGGAGGGGGACGTATCCGAAACCACCAAAGTAATCGGGGCATGGTCAGACCACGATATATCTCCTATCAACGATGTAGACATATATCGCAGGCTTCTTTTACATACCAGGAACATGTCAATTCTAGAATACACCCTGTGGGGTGCTGAGAAATACGTAAAGTCACGTTCGTTTCCATGCTGACATCGCCAAATATCATACAGCTCCTCCCCATGTATCGTGTGGTGTAATTGGGAGCGTGGCCTAAGTGCGTTCGAGGAGTCAATTATAGGGTGCATTCAGGGCCGCCATCAGGAATTTCAGGGCCCCCTACAGCTACATTTTCTGGGCCCCCCTACCGTGGCACCGCCTGTTAACGGTACTCCGTCCAGTACTATATCATGGTACCCAGGGCCGCCATCAGGGGGGGTATTATGGGTACTGATGTGAGAGGCCCGGCCAAACCTAATTGAAAGGGGGGCCCGGCAAACTGCCGCGACTTGCCTTTGGTAGAAAAAAAAACAGGCCCCTGCAATGGGGCCCGTTTTTTTCACCAAAAGAATGTCATGAGCTGCGGGCCCCCCTTTCAATTAGGTTTGGCCGGGCCTCTCACATCAGTACCCCTAATACCCCCCTGATGGCGGCCCTGGGTAGCATGGGGGCCGTCAAACACCGCCGCCTGTGCGACCGATCACGCGCACCCGCAAACTCCCGCGCATGCGCACCGGCGACCGCCTGGAACCGCGCACCGAATTTTGAGGCAGATTTTGACCTGCCCACACTATCTTGCCGCGTTTTTTGCCCACGGCGATTGAGGACAGCAGACAGAAAACGCAGCGAAAAATGCATTTTCTGCCTCCCATTGATTTCGATGGGAGGTCAGAGGCAGAACCGCGGCAAGAAAGGACGTGCTGCTTTTTCTTTTTTCCGCGACTGGCTCCCATTGATTTCAGATTAAATCAATGGGAGGCGGTTTTGGACGTTTTTTGGTGCTGATTCTGACGCAGTGTCCGAGTCAATATCAAGGCCCAAAAACTCTGTGAACTGGGCCTTATTGTTAGGGCTTATTCAGACGAACGTGTAATACGTCCGTGAAACGTGTGTGATTTTCACGCGCGTTGCACGGACCTATGTTACTCTATGGGGCCGCGCAGACTGTCAGTGATTTTCACGCGCCTCGCACGGACCTATGTTACTCTATGGGGCCGTGCAGACTGTCAGTGATTTTCACGCAGCGTGTGTCCGTGTGTACGCTGCGTAAAACTCACGACATGTCCGATATTTGTGCATTGTTCGCGCATCACGCACCCATTGAAGTCAATGGGTGCGTGAAAATCACGCCCAGCACTTCCGCAGCCGTATAAACTATGAATGAAAACAGAAAAGCACCACGTGCTACAAACATACAAACAGAGTGTCATAATGATGGCGGCTGCGCGAAAATCACGCAACCGCGCATCATACGCTGCTGACACACGGAGCTGTTATGGACCTTTTGCAAGCGCAAAACGCCACGTTTTTGCGCGCGCAAAAAGCACACGCTTGTGTAAATCCGGCCTTAGGGTAGGAACACACTAGGCATGAACGCTGCGGATTTTATGCAACACATTTTATTGTGTAAAATCCGCAGCGTATTACAGTCGCAGCAGAGTGGGTGAGGTTTGAACAAATCTCATCCACACGCTGCAAAAATAATGGACCTGCAGTGTGACTGCAGTCGCATGTCAATTTATTCTGTGGAATCGCTGCTCCTCTGTTGCGGAAATGCTGCGGTTCTGCCGCAAAAATCACAAATGAGAAAAAAAAAAAAGGCACTTTTTTAAATTTATAAAAAAGTTTAGACTTGCCCCGGCCGTAGTCCTGGTGACGCGATCCTCTATTCTTAGCGTAGCCCCGCCTCCTGTCATGACGTTTCATCCCATGTGACTGCTGCAGCGGTCACATGGTCTACAGCGTCATCCCAGGAGGCGGGGCTACGTTCAGAAGAGAGAGATGCGTCACTTAAACTACGGCCGGGGTAAGTCTAAACTTTTTTTTCCCTGCAGGATTCCCGCAGCGGACAAGCCTCACGAAACCTGCGCCACTATTCGGTGCGGTTTTGCTGGCGGAATTCCCTGCGGCTACCGGGGCGGATAAGCTGTGTCGTTTTACTCAGCATATCCGCCTAGTGTGTCCCTTATGATGTCGCTCCTGGAGCTGCTGCCGGTCTCTAAATAGGCAGTTGGTTCAGTAGAATTTGGAATTATTTTTTTTTGTGAACCAGCTTAAAAAAATACAAAACTTTTGTGTTAGGGCCTGTTCACATCACTGTTCGCTTCCGCTCCGGGGTTCCGTCTGAGGTTTCTGTCGGGTGAACCCCGCAACGGAAAGTGAAAGTGATAGCACAGCTTCCGTTTCCATCACCATTAGCGCAGTCGACTGCGCTATTAATTCCGTCCGAAAACCAGCCGGAATGGTGACGAACGGAAACCATTAGCGATGTTTCCGTCACCATTGAGATCAATGGTGACTGAAACGGAAGCTGTGCTGTCACTTTCACTTTCCGTTGCGGGGTTCACCCGACGGAAACCTCAGACGGAACCCCGGAGCGGAAGCGAACAGTGATGTGAACAGGCCCTAACACAAAAGTTTTGTATTTTTTTAAGCTGGTTCGCAAAAAAAAATAATTCCAAATTCTACTGAACCAACTGCCTATTTAGAGAGCGGCAGCAGCTCCAGGAGCGACATCATAAGGGACACACTAGGCGGATATGCTGAGTAAAACTCCACAGCTTATCCCGGGAGCCGCAGGGAATTCTGCCAGCAAAACCGCACCAAATAGTGGCGCAGGTTTCGTGAGGCATGTCCGCTGCGGGAATCCTGCAGGGAAAAAAAAGTTTAGACTTGCCAGGGCCGTAGTTTAGGTGACGCATCTCTCTCTTCTGAACGTAGCCCCGCCTCCTGGGATGACGCTGTAGACCATGTGACCGCTGCAGCAGTCACATGGGATGAAACTTCATGACAGGAGGCCGAGCTGCGCTAAGAATAGAGGATCGCGTCACCAGGACTACGGCCGGGGTAAGTCTAAACTTTATCAATTTAAAAAAGTACCTTTTTTTTTTCTCATGTGTGATATTTGCGGCAGAACCGCAGCATTTCCGCAACAGAGGAGCGGCGATTCCACAGAATACATTGACACGCTGCGGCTTAAAAAGTCACACGGCAGGTCCATTATTTTTGCAGCGTGTGGATGAGATTTGTTGAAATCTCATCCACTCTGCTGCGACTGTGATACGCTGCGGATTTTCCACAATAAAATGTGTTGCATAAAATCCGCAGCGTTCATGCCTAGTGTGTTCCTACCCTAAGGCCGGATTTACACGAGCATGTGCTTTTTGCACGCGCAAAAAACGTGGCGTTTTGCGCATGCAAAAGTTCCATAACAGCTCCGTGTGTCAGCAGCGTATGATGCGCGGCTGCGTGATTTTCGCGCAGCCGCCATCATTATGACACTCTGTTTGTATGTTTGTAGCACGTGGTGCTTTTCTAATTTCATTCATAGTTTATACGGCTGCGGAAGTGCTGGGCGTGATTTTCACCCACCCATTGACTTCAATGGGTGCGTGATGCGCGAACAATGCACCAATATAGGACATGTCGTGAGTTTTACGCAGCGGACACACGCTGCGTGAAAATCACTGACAGTCTGCACGGCCCCATAGAGTAACATAGGTCCGTGCGAGGCGCGTGAAAATCACGCGCGTTGCACGGACGTATTACACGTTCGTCTGAATAAGCCCTAACAATAAGGCCCAGTTCACAGAGTTTTTGGGCCTTGATATTGACTCGGACACTGCGTCAGAATCAGCACCAAAAAACTTCCAAAACCGCCTCCCATTGATTTAATCTGAAATCAATGGGAGCCAGTCGCGGAAAAAAGAAAAAGCAGCACGTCCTTTCTTGCCGCGGTTCCGCCTCTGACCTGCCATCGAAATCAATGGGAGGCAGAAAATGCATTTTTCGCTGCGTTTTTTGTCTGCTGTCCTCAATCGCCGCGGGCAAAAAACGCAGCAAAAAAACGCGGCAAGATAGTGTGGGCAGGGCAAAATCTGCCTCAAAATTCTTTAAGGAATTTTGAGGCAGATTTTTTTTTGCCTGCAAAATACTGTGTGAACAGGGCTATACATAAACAACACTTTGAGATAATTTACTCACTGTCAGAAGAGCTGCTCCCACTCCAGTCCTCTTCCGGCGATGTCTTCCAGGGGAGGTCTTCGGTCCAGACGTCCAGTCCTTCACCTCCAGCCAGGCTCCAGGTAAGTTTTGTCCATGTGGGTCCGCGGCTGCGCGCGCTTCGTTCGCGGGCGGCCGGTCGCGGGTGCGCGCGCGGTCGATCGCGGGTGCGCGCGCGGGCGGTCTCCAGTGCGGGCGTTCGTGGACGCGGACGGTTTGACGGCCCCCCATGACGAGGGGAGGGGGCCCGCAGCAGCAGCAGCAGCTCACGACATTCTTTTGGTGAAAAAAACGGGCCCCGTTGCAGGGGCCCGTTTTTTCCTACCAAAAGAATGTCGAGGCAGTTGCCGGGCCCCCCTTTCAATTAGGTTTGGCCGGGCCCCTCACACCACTACCCCTAATACCCCCCTGATGGCGGCCCTGGGTGCATTACCTCATTAAAATCGCCGCCAATAATTAGTAAGCCCTTTTCCACTTTCCGAACTTTACGGAGGATTTTATGGAAGGCCCTGAGTTGATGAGAGTTCGGGAGATATAGATTAATTAAAGTATACGTAATATGATTAATATCACAAATGAGGATCAAAAATCTGCCCTGGGGATCTAAGATCACCTCGTGCTCTTTAAAAACCACCAATTCCTTAATTGCCGTAAGGACTCCTTTGGTTTTCTTGGAGCTATTAGCCTGATAAACATGCGCAAATTTAGAGTGTGTGCATTTAGGGGGGTTGAGTTGCGAGAAATGAGTTTCTTGTGCAAAGAAAACCTCACATTTCAAGTTTAGCGCCTCTTTCCACATCATTTGTCGCTTGAAAGGGCTGTTAAGCCCTTTAACATTCAAGGAGGATATTGTAACCGGCATAGTGTTAAATCTGAAGGTGCGTTAGTGAGAGCTAAATACCTGGTTGTCGCCCGCTGGCTGCGGGTTATCCAAGCAAGACATCTGGATGGACAAAACCTGGCAACGTTAAACATAAAAACCAAAAGCATTAAAGCATAAATGAGAAACACATGGCGCCTACACTGCGCCGAAAGAACCTCCATGGGGGGAGAGAAAAAGGCATCAAGGAAGCATATATCGCGTGTTTATGATCAGACAGTCACCTTTGAGAGTCCGTCCGTAGGGTGTCCTTAATTCGTTTCCCACTCGGGGGGAATACGGCGTGGAGATGCTCTTGAAGGGACGGCCGCCAAGTTAGTGGTCGGGATATTCCATTGTCGCAGCAGCGATACTCCATCCGAAGGGGACGATATCACATGAGTAGAACCATTCTTATTGACGATCAACTTGACCGGGAATCCCCATTTATACTTGAAATTGTGCTCCCTGAGAGTGACTGTGATTGGTTGGAATTGCTTGCGAAGCATAAACGTAGAAGCAGATAGATCCGGAAAAATCGAGACTTGGGTGTAGGGTTCAGGAAGTTTTCCCAATCTTCTGGACTCTTGAAGGATGCGGTCTTTAGTTTGATAAAAATGTACTCTTGTTAATATATCTCTTGGAGAATAAATAGGAGCTGAGCGGGATTTAGGGATCCTGTGTGTTCTATCTAGAGTCAGGTCTAGAGGAGCTATCGTAGGAGACAAAGCTTTAAACATGTCCTGTAGATAATTCTGCAAGTCCCCAGGGGAGACGGTCTCTGGGACCCCCCGTACCTTCAAGTTATTACGTCTGGATCTATCTTCCTGATCCATTAGTTTGGACTTCGTCTTTAAGGGCAGAGTGAGCATCTATAAGCGTGTTATGGGCTGCAGCATAATCACCCATTTCGCGTTCAATGTGGTCGGTGCGGCACCCCAGGTCATCCACCGATGTTTGAATCTGTGACATCATTTTATGTAATGTCTCCGATATTGAGCTTTGCAACAACTGTATTAACCCCTTCATGATAGCAGTAGTAAGGAGTGCATCGTCTGAGATGGCCGCCATTTCAGGAACATTGGTTGCTGTAAGGCCGCCCACGCAGGCCGTTAATGGAGCAGGGGACTGTGCTTTCTCCTGCCTCGGGTTCATGCTGTTAGGCGGGGAGGGTGCTGAACGAGTCGCCCCCCGTTTGGCCGGGTTGCCCACATCCTCTGAGCTCCCCTGGTTAGATATGTCCCTTTCTGCTGACTGACCTGGGTTAGCCGTTGTTGAGGCACAGGGACGCGTGTCCTCCCTCTCATGAGGCGAGCTGGCGCCATCTTGGATGCGGTCCGTCGCTGGGAAGTAGTCCGGGAGCTTTTTCAGCTCTACCTTTGCTCCCCTCCTCTTAGTCATGTTGCTCCCCGGTGCTAGGAAGTTTAAGGAGTGGAACCCTCGTGATTCCGCTTCTTTTCAAGGCGATCTGTCGCTGTGAGCCGCTTCTTAGCTACTCGGTATGCAGGAGAACTTGTCTTACACCGCCATCTCAGTCAGCGGCAAGCTCCGCCCCCTCCCGGCGATATATTATAAAACTTTCCGAGATTTGCTTTTGCCACATATGCTGTTGACATTTAACTCTTTATGTGAAGGCAGTGGTTTTACCCGTCAGACTTTGGAAGCGCACATCTCTATAATCCCTAAAGTTGATAAAGATCCGACTCTATGTGGCAGTTATAGGCCTATCTCGTTGTTAAATGTCGATATTAATATCTATGCTAAGATCTTAGCTAATAGACTAAAACTGCTGTTACCAGATAATTATGAATCCGGAACAGGTGGGTTTTGTGGCTAGGAGGGAGGGCAGAGACAACACTTTGAGGGTACTTCATCTGATTCAATTGGCGCATAAACGCAAATTCCCTTTGGCTTTACTAGCCACAGACGCGGAGAAGGCGTTTGATCGTGCAGATTGAACTTTTATGGTTAGAACACTCCGGAAGTTTGGCCCGCCGGATTTTCTTATTGCCCAAATCATGGCTTTATACACATGCCCCTCAGCGAGGGTACGAGTGAATGGCACTTTATCCCCTTCATTCAAGATCACAAATGGCACGAGGCAGGGATGTCCGCTGTCGCCTCTTTTATTTGTTTTAACAATTGAAACACTGATTCAGCATATTCGTCAAAGCACGCAGATTCGGGGGGTTGAGGTTGGTGGACAAGTACATTTGACGGCGGCTTTCGCTGATGACCTCTTGATATTAACCTCAAATCCACAGGAATCCCTCCCTATCTTGGCTTATGTGTTTGCCAGTTTTGAGGAAATCTCCAACTTTAAAATTAATCCTGATAAATCTGTGGCGCTTAATATTACATGCTCTAGAAAGGCGGTGGCGGAGGCCCAGTTCTCGTCTCCATTTAAGTGGTCATCACAATCTATTAAATATTTGGGTCTACAGATTTCTTCTTCCCCAGACTCTTGGTTTCTTCTTAATTATAAGCCTCTAATGTCTCAAATTGAAAGTATGCTGACAAACTGAAATATCCCGTATATCTCCTGCATGGGTAGGTGTAACCTTCTAAAAATGTTGATCATTACCAAATTAACTTACTTGTTAGAGACCATGCCTATTTTTCTCCTGCAACATTATTTCCATAGTATCAATAATAAACTATTGAGTTTTGTTTGGAACAAGAAAGGACATAGGTTGGCACATAGCACTCTGACTAAGCCAAAGGTGTTAGGAGGTCTCAATTTCACAGACACACAAGCATTTTACCAGGCTATTCAGCTGAATAGAATTATGGATTGGTATGGGGCATCACGCTCCAAACTCTATTTTTCTGTAGAAGAGGAAATGTGTGAGAGATCTTTAACTGAAACGCTGTTACGCTCTGTATTGTCCTGTCCAAAAGTGGCACCTATTAATTTGCTTACAAAAGCGACGCTGACTGTTTGGAAAAAAATTATCCTTAAAGGCGGACATCTGCCCTACTCTGTCGCTTTTGATAACCTTGCGTGATTTGTTAGGTCTTAGGGTTGAGAGTGGTAGTGCCCATCCCTTATTAAGTACGGACTTGAAGGCTGTGGCCCTGGGGGATATTGTGCATAACGGTGACTTTCCTTCATTGGAGTTTCTGAGAACAAAGTTTACGCACATACGACTAAACTACTTGGATTACATGCAAATGTTCTCGAATTACAATTTTCTTCTTAAACAGGGCTATATCATTAGGCCTCTGACATGGTTTGAGTCTTTGTTGTCCTCCTCTACCCCAATATCTAAATCTATCTCCTTGATATATAAAAAAAATTGTGTCTATGGATGCGGAGACTACCTTACCATATATTGCTTCTTGGGAGAAGGAATTAAATGTTAAGTTTACGCGTACTGAAATTCAACAAATCTATAGGTTTAGCTGTGGCCCTTCTAGATGCATTAACCTGCAAGAAACCTCCTATAAATTGGTGAGCAGGTGGTACAAATCTCCGGAAATACTTCACCGCATAGAAGCTGAGATATCTCCCAGATGTTGGAGGTGTAACCAACAAATTGGCACGTACACACACATTTGGTGGACGTGCACACTCATACAACCTTATTGGAGAGAAGTACAATGCATCCTGACACTTATTTGCCCGTTGGCTCCGCCACTATCGCTCCCCTTTCTGCTTCTGAATTTACACTCTGAATCCTCCTCACATAGTCCTAGAGGGGTCCTGTGGCCACACTTATTACTGGCAGCAAAAACTCTGATCCCGTTGTATTGGAGGAAGGAAGCACACCCATCTATCACACACTGGTTAAGTAAAGTGGCACAGATGTTCAGATTAGAAGAACTGAGTTACCTTTCACATAGGAATATGGGCAAATACTATAGAATATGGCATCCCTGGCTGAACTTTCTTAAAGATCCTGGCGGATATATGGCCTGTCTGGGTGATTGACATAACCTGCAAAATCAAATGTCTAGTTAGTTATGAGAGTTTGGGCTAATCCCTAAACAAGCACTAACATTTTTTCAAAGATACGTTAGAAAGGTTATGTGTAGATATGTAGGATATTTCTCTGTATTATTCAATACAACTCTGTTGGTATATGAGACTTGTCACTTTGAAATTTTGGACATTTTCTGTTATCATTTCTGTATAAATGTCAAAGTATATTCCACCTTGTATGTGATGTATAACACTTTTGATGGAAAAAACTGGAAAACCAATAAACAAAGTTTTGAGAGAAAAAGTCGCATGTATGCCAAAATAGTACCGATACAAACTACAACCCGTCCCGCAAAAAACAAGCCCTTCCACACCGCTTTTTTGACTGAAAAATGAAAAAGTTATAGCTCTCAGAATATGGTGACACAAAAAGTTATTTTATTGCGCAAATACTGCAAAACATAAAAAAAACTATATACATATGGTATCGCCGTAATCGTACCAACCCGCAGAATAAAATATAATTGTCATTTATAGCCCAGGGTAAACGCCGCAAAAAATAAATAAAAGTCATTGTCAGAATTGATGGATTTTTCGTCACCTGGCTTGCCGAAAAATGTAATAAAAAGTGATCAACAAAATTGCATGTACCCCAAAATGGTACCAATGAAAATTACAGATTGTCCCGCAACAACTAAGCCCTCACGCAGCTTCGGTGGTGAAAAAATAAAAAAAGTACCGGCTCCCAGCTTATGGCGATGCAAAATGTGCAGAGCGTTCCAAAAGTGGATAAGATCGGGTGCCATTTATAAGTGCGACACTGGCCACATATCTGCGGATTATTATTTATTTACCCCATTATTATACCCTCTTATTATGCCCTGATGTACTCTGCCCAGCCTAAATATGCCCCCACATTATAAACTGAAATACCAGCAAAACGCAAGAGCTACTACGAAGCAAAATCTGCGCTCCAAAAGCCAAATGGCGCTCCCTCCCTTCTGAGCCCTACAGCGTGCCCAAACAGGCGTTTACGTCCACCGATATGGCATCGCCATTCCCGCGAGAACCTGGTTAATATTTTATGAGGTATTTGTGGCACAAATTGGGCACAAAATATAGTGCACTAAAATGGCACATCAGCGGAAAATTTTAATTTTCACTCTGCACCATCCACTTTGCGCACCATGACTTAATAGCATGTTGTGGTGTGGGGGGTGATATATGGAGCGTCTCACGCACTGAGCCCGCGCCATACGCTGCGGGTGTCAGCTGTGTATTACAGCTGACACCCGGGACTAACGGACAGAAACAGCGATCGCGCTGTTACAGGAGCCTGTAAAAATCACAATATACTGCAATTCATTAGTGTTGCAGTGTATTCTACCAGTGATCTGGCTCTACCTAACAATTTAATAAAAGTGCTCAAAAAGTCTTATGTACCAAAAAATGGTACCAATAAAAACTACAGCTCGTCCCGCAAAAAATAAGCCTTCCCACCACTCTATTGATGGAAAAATAAAAAAGTTGTGGCTCTCGGAAAGCGGGGAGGAAAAATGAAAAAGAAAGAGCAAAACATGGATCAGTTTGGAAAGGGTTAATTACTTTCTAATGAAAAAACATTTATGACCACATGTGGGGTATTGCCGTACTCGGGAGAAATTGCTTTACAAATGTTGGTGTGCATATTCTCCTTTATCCTTTGTGAAATTGAAAAAATTCAACATTTAAGTGGAAATAATGTTGATATTAATTTTCACGGCCTAATTCTAATAAATTCTGCAAGAGAATTGTGGGGCCTAAATGCTCACTATACCCCTAGATAGAGTCCTTAAGTGGTGTAGTCTCCAAAATGGCGTTACTTTTGGGGGGCTTCCACTGTTTCGGTCTCTCAGTGGCTTTGCAAATTCGACATGACACCCAAAAACTATTCCAGCTAAATTTGAGCTCCAAAAGCAAAATAGTGCTCCTTCCCTTCTAAGCCCCGGTGTGGGTCCAAACAGCAGTTTATTACCACATATGGGGTATTTACGTAATCAGTCTAAATTGTTTTACAAATGTTGGGGTGCTTTTTCTCCTTTATTCCTTGTAAAAATTAAAAATGTCTAAGTTCTTACAGAAAAAAAGTAGATTTTTACCTTTACAGACTAATTCCAATGAATTCAGCAAAACAACTGTGGGGTCAAAAATGCTAACTTTACCCCTAGAAAAATTCCTTGAGGGGTGTAGTTTCGAAAAGGGGGTCACTATTGGGGAGTTTCCACGGTTTTCATTCCTCCAGTGCATTGCAAACGCGACACGGCACTGAAAACTATTCCAGCAAAATCAGAAATCCAAATGGTGCTCCCTCTCTTCTGAAGCCTGCTTTGGTCCAAACAGCAGTTTTTTACCACATATGGGGTATTGCTATAATCGGAGGAAATTGCTTTACATATGTTGGGGTGTTTTTTCTACTTTATTCCTTGTAAAAATTTACAATTTCTACGTTTTTTCTCAAAAAAAGTAGATTTTCATCTTCACATACTAATTCAAATAAATTTAGCAAAAAAACCTGTGTGTTCAAAATGCTAACTATACCCACAGATAAATTCCTTGATGGGTATAGTTTCCAAAATGGGGTCACTTTTGGGGGTCTTTACTGTTTTGGTACCACCAGACCTATTCAAACCTGACATGGTGCCTAAAATATATTCTAAAAAAAGGAGCCCCCAAAATCCACTAGGTGCTCCTTTGCTTCTGAGGCCGGTGTTTCAGTCCATTACCGCACTAGGACCACATGTGGGATATTTTTAAAAACTGAAGAATCTGGGCAATAAATATTGAGTTGCATTTCTTGGGTAAAACCTTCTGTGGTACAGAAAAAATGTATTACAAATTAATTTTCGAAAAAAAATAATGAAATTTGTACATTTCACCTCTACATTGCTTTAATTCCTGTGAAACGCCTAAAGGGTTAAAACACTTTCTGAAAGCTGTTTTGAATACTTTGAGGGGTGCACTTTTCAAAATGGGGTGATTTATGGGGACTTTATAATATATAAGGCCCTCAAAACCACTTCAGAAGTGAACTGGTCCCTGAAAAAATAGGCTTTTGAAATGTTCTTGAAAATATGAGAAATTGCTGCTAAAGTTCTAAGCCTTGTAACGTCCTAGAAAAACAAAAGAATGTTCAAAAAACAATGCAAACATAAAGTAGACATATGGGAAATATAAACTAGTAAGTATTTTGTGTGGTATTACTATCTGTCTTATAAGGAAATACATTTAAATTTAGAAAAATGAAAATTTTTGCTAATTTTCTCTAAATCTTGGTGTTGTTTACAAATAAATATTGAATTTATCGACTAAATTTTTTCCCTAACATAAAGTACAATATGTCACGAGAAAACAATCTCAGAATCACTTGGATAGGTAAAAGCATTCCGGAGTTATTACCACATAAAGTGACAAATGTCAGATTTGAAAAATTGGCTTCGTCCTGAAGGCCAAAACAGGCTCAGTCCTGAAGGGGTTAAGGAAATGTACTTGTCACAGCATATTACACTACAATGTTGCAATTAGTGAAAATTCATGCATAAAACAATCTCAAATATATACAATAGTAGTAAACATCAATCATTGTGGAGATTCACAGTTTTGTCCAATTAATACCTGCATACAATACCAACATAGTACATCAATACAGTACTCAATTATTATCCACATACAGTTATTAATACAGTGAAGGAAATAAGTATTTGATCCCTTGCTGATTTTGGCCACTGTCAAAGACATGAACAGTCTAGAATTTTTAGGCTAGGTTAATTTTACCAGTGAGAGATAGATTATATAAAAAAAGAAAAACAGAAAATCACATAGTCAAAATTCTATATATTTATTTGCATTGTGCACAGAGAAATAAGTATTTGATCCCCTACCAACCATTAAGAGTTCAGCCTCCTCCAGACCAGTTACACGCTCCAAATCAACTTGGTGCCTGCATTAAAGACAGCTGTCTTAAATGGTCACCTGTATAAAAGACTCCTGTCCAAAGACTCAATTAATCAGTCTGACTCTAACCTCTACAACATGGGCAAGACCAAAGAGCTTTCTAAGGATGTCAGGGACAAGATCATAGACCTGCACAAGGCTGGAATGGGCTACAAAACCATAAGTAAGACGCTGGGTGAGAAGGAGACAACTGTTGGTGCAATAGTAAGAAAATGGAAGACACACAAAATGACTGTCAATCGACATCGATCTGGGGCTCCATGCAAAATCTCACCTCGTGGGGTATCCTTGATCCTGAGGAAGGTGAGAGCTCAGCCGAAAACTACACGGGGGGAACTTGTTAATGATCTCAAGGCAGCTGGGACCACAGTCACCAAGAAAACCATTGGTAACACATTACGCCGTAATGGATTAAAATCCTGCAGTGCCCGCAAGGTCCCCCTGCTCAAGAAGGCACATGTACAGGCCCGTCTGAAGTTTGCACATGAACATCTGGATGATTCTGAGAGTGATTGGGAGAAGGTGCTGTGGTCAGATGAGACTAAATTTTAGCTCTTTGGCATTAACTCAACTCGCCGTGTTTGGAGGAAGAGAAATGCTGCCTATGACCCAAAGAACACCGTCCCCACTGTCAAGCATGGAGGTGGAAACATTATGTTTTGGGGGTGTTTCTCTGCTAAGGGCACAGGACTACTTCACCGCATCAATGGGAGAATGGATGGAGCCATGTACCGTCAAATCCTGAGTGACAACCTCCTTCCCTCCACCAGGACATTAAAAATGGCTCGTGGCTGGGTCTTCCAGCACGACAATGACCTGAAAAATACAGCCAAGGCAACAAAGGAGTAGCTCAAAAAGAAGCACATTAACCCCTTAATGACCGGGCCTGAAAAGACCTTAATGACCAGCTAAATTTTTCTGTTTTTGACTCTCTGCGTTTCAGCAGCCATAACTTTTTTATTTTTTCATTGACGTGGCTGTATGAGGCCTTGTTTTATGCGAGAGAAATAGTATTTTATTTTTCCCACAGTTTGGGGGTAAAAAATTTTTTTTTTACGGCGTGAATATAGGAAAAAGCGATTCTCGGAATAGTTTTTTTTGTTTATTTTTTATCCCGTTCACGTTTCACGCTAAATAACCCATTAGATTAATTCTTCAGGTTATTACGGTCGTGTAGATACCTAATATGCGTAGGTTTTTTGTTTTTATTTAGGGTAGGGGCAATAAAATGTATTTAATGCAAAATAAAGACTCTTTTTGGCACTTTTTTTTATTTATTTGTTTTGTTACTTTTTTTTTTTTTAATCCAATCAAGGGATAACTTTATTTGCAACTTTATTTTTTACTTGTAATGTATTAGCATACTTCTGTACGCTAATACATTACACTGTGTCACTATGACACAGGCTGCTGATCGGGCAGCACATAGTGTGCCCGAACAGCAGGCACACGGAACAGACAGCCCTGGGGTCCTTTGTAGGTCCCCAGGACTGACTGCAGAGGGATTCCCCGGTGTTTGATCGCATCACTGGAATCCCGGTGATGCGATCAAAGAGGGAAATTCCCTTTGATCATGCCGCGGTCACGGACCGCGGTAATCAAAGGGTTACACAGCTGGGGTCCGAATGTTTGCCGACCCCAGCTGTGTTCAGGAGGCTGCTCTAAGATCAGGAGCTGTTAGTTACAGCACCTGCTTAGAGGATGAGCGCTCACACGAGCGCTCACCAGCCTGATCTACAGCGACGCCAAAAGACGTCCCTGTAGACTAAGCACCTGCACCGCCTGACGTCAAAAGACAGTGGGCGGTCGGGAAGGTGTTAAGGTCATGGAGTAGCCTAGCCAGTCTCCAGACCTTAATCCCATCGAAAACCTATGGAGGGAGCTGAAGATCCGAGTTGCCAAGCGACAGCCTCGAAATCTTAACGATTTACACGTGATCTGCAAAGAGGAGTGGGCCAAAATTCCATCTAACATGTGTGCAAACCTCATCATCAACTACAAAAAACGTCTGACTGCTGTGCTTGCCAACAAAGGTTTTGCCACCAAGTATTAAGTCTTGTTTGCCAAAGGGATCAAATACTTATTTCTCTGTGCACAATGCAAATAAATATATATAATTTTAACTATGTGATTTTCTTTTTTTTTTACTATATAATCTATCTCTCACTGGTAAAATTAACCTAGCCTAAAAATTCTAGACTGTTCATGTATTTGACAGTGGGCAAACTTACAAAATCAGCAAGGGATCAAATACTTATTTCCTTCACTGTAAATACCGCTGTGATTCAGGACTTATTTATTGCCACTACCACAGTACAATTATTGCTGCTATTTAATGCTTCCGGCCACACACAATAGTTAATGCTGCCACCCACCCCCAGAACAAATGCTACCAACCACATATAGTACAATGTACACATCTACCTTGGATCCTCACAGATTTAGTCAAATTTGAAAGGAAATGTTTCTTGAATGCACCGTAAGTCAATGGGGTCCATCCGACACTGCTGGTATCTGTTATTTGATGGATCCAGCATTGTGTTATGTCTTCCATTATAAACGGAAGACCAGATGCAGATGTGACCAGAACTTTATGCCTCCACCCACACACCGTGCAATTAATACAGCCACCCAATCCCAGTACAATTAATGCAGCCACACACAATAGACTTAAAGTACAATTAATACACAGGATTTGACATAAATGTCTGATTGCTGGGTTTCCCCATAATAGTGACAACTGGGGTCCATTGACACTTTCACTTTTCATTAAAGTCAATGAGGAGTGATGGAAACCCTTTCTCCAGGCTGTTAGATTTTGATGGGTTTTAGGCAGTTGGTGGAGGTCTCAGTGAACAAACTCCTGCCAATCAGAAATGTATGACATATCTAAAGGATATGCCATAAATGTCTATGCTAGGAATACCCCTTTAATGCCTCCTAAAAATCCATGTTAGGGCTTATTCACATGCTTCAGTTTTGTCATTGTTTCTGTTTGTTTTCTTGTCATGATCTTGCAACAGATCAAAACCGCAACGTGTGTATAGGTGACAACACTGATTATTAAGAGGCATATCCAAATGTACAGAAGAAAAAAAAGAAAACCTATATATGCCTCATATTAATGTATACAGAGAAAGAGTCTTTTAGACATTTGTTAGTCCAAAGATATAAATTTTATTATTCCACATATAGGAAACCCTCCCAAAGATACCCATACAAATATATACAGAATTAAAACATACTTAAAATTGAACAAACTCCGAGATCATCAAATAACCACCATAGCCTATTTGTTATAATAGTGCATAATGTACAGGTAAATGTACAGACATGCCACATCCAAATACAGTACATACACATGTATACATGCACATACATATAGATAAGCATAGAAACACATACAGACAGGCACAGTTACAAAGCAGTTCCTTCCTCGGGACTTCCTCTACATGCCCGGATGTATCGTAGCGAAAGTAGCCATTTTCTTCCCCCGTGTCTTTTATGACATTGCACTGGAGAAAGGAGGGAGAGGTGAAGTTGCGCTGCATATACTGGCTTTCGCCGTTCATCACAGTATTATCGCGGTTTTGCTATGGTTTTCTGAAAAATGCTGAGAGACCACGATAATACTGTGATGAATGGAGAAACTGGTTGTCTCTCACGTACCTCCTTGATCAATGTCTGGTACCCCTGTCTTTTAAATTGTACTTTTGGGAGTGGTGACTGCCTCCTTGTTGGTCGTGCACTCCTCCAATCTGTCCAAGGCTGTTTTTAATAAGAGCAGAATAAAGCTGGTTCCTAACTTTTCGGAATTATTTTTTTAGTTCTCGGCCCAAGAGTGAGTCTCCTGTTGTACAGGTATAATGTTTAGTGTAGGAGGCCTGCATGAGGTCACTTTGCTATTGCAGGTGGGCTTGCACAATTTAGTAAAAATGTTTGCACATTTATAAGTATAATATATATAGCAGTAATGCAATTTGAATGAATCCATATATTCAACATTTGCATATACACTACATGGACAAAAGTATTGGGAAACGTACAAATTACACCTATAGGAGCTTTTATGACGTCCCATTCTAAAATTTGAAGGCATTACAGTGGAGTTGGTCCCCCTTTGCAGCTAAAGCAGCTTCCACTCTGGGAAGGCTTTCTACAAGATTTTGGAGAGAGTCTGTGCCCACTTATCCAGAAGAGGATTTGTGAGGTCAGACTGATGTTAGATGAGAGGGCCTGGTTCGCAATCTCCATTCTAGTTCATCCCAAAGGTGTTCGATGGGGTTTAGGCAGGGGCGTAGCTAAAGGCTCATGGGCCCTGGTGCAAGAATTCAGCTTGGGCCCCCCTACCCCTCCCCATCACCACAAGAGCCCTGTCGCGCCTATGGCCAGCTGCCTTGCCCAACAGCCCTCCCAGTATAATTCCCCCCATAGCCGCCCCCACACAGTACAATGCTCCCCATTAGCTGCTCCCATACAGTATAATGCTCCCCGTAGCTGCCCCCATACAGTATAATGCTCCCCATAGCTGCCGCCATACAGTATAATGCTCCCATAGCTACCCCCCCACAGTTTAATGCCCCATACAGTATAATGCCCCCTATAGCAGTCCCCATACAGTATACTGCCCCTCATAAATTCCCCCATACAGTATAATGCCCCCATAGCAGCCCCATACAGTATAATGCCTCCATAGCTGCCCCATACAGTATAATGCCCCTCATAAATTCCCCCATACAGTATAATGCCCTCCATAGCAGCCCCATACAGTATAATGCCCCTCATAGCTGCTCCCACACAGTATAATGCCTCCTTAGCTGCCCCACACAGTATAATGCCCCCATAGCAGCCCCATACAGTATAATGCTGCCTTTAGCTTCCCCCACACAGTATAAAGCCCCCATAGCTGTCTCCCTACAGTGTAATGCCCCCATAGCTTCCACCATATCAGCCCCCCAGACAGTATAATGCCCCCATAGCAGACCCCATACGGTATAATGTCCCCCATAGCTGCCCAACACAGTATAATGCCCCCATAGCAGCCCCATACAGTATAATGCCCCTCATAGCTGCCACATTATCAGCCCCCCAGAGAGTATAATACCCCTCATACATGCCACCATATAAGCCCCCCTCCTTATACAGTATAATTCCTCCAAAGTTACTTACCTTTCCCCGTTCCCACGACAGGTGGAGGGGATCCTTCTCCTTCTTTGCCCTGTGTTATGAGTGACTCGGCACAGACAGGCGCGATGACGTCCCTAAATCGTGCCTGCCTGCTAATAGCTCACAGCACAGTGAATGCTAGAGGAAGGAGCCGTCAGCTCCTTGCTCCAGGATTAAATTCAACTGGATCTGCGTCCTGAGGACACAAATACAGTTGGAAGCAGGACCTCGGTGAGTGGTTCGCGACCCCCCGGAGTTCTTCACATGACACCCCAGGGGGAGTGCGACCCACAGTTTGTAATGTATTGTGTCGTGCAGTTTGTGTTTGCGGTGGAGAGAGGAGAGGGGGGCCTGTCATTTAAAGCCCCCCTCTCCTCTCTCGACTGCAAACACAGACAGTACAATACAACAGACAGTACAATATAACACACATACATTACGGGCCCCCTCTGCAGCTCACCTGCAGTCTTCCATGCTCTTCCGCATTGGCTCTTCCACAGCTGGAACGCCCCCTCACGTGACGTCACAGTCACATGTTACACTGAGTGTACCATGTGACTGTGACGTCTAAACAAACCATGCCCGTAATCAGGAAGTGCTGGCATCACGGCACATACAAAGTTTGTATCAGCACGCTGCGTGGCAACGGGGGGCCTGCGGTCCCCCCAGGTTTGGGTGCCGGTCGCAACTGTGACCGCTGCGACCCCTAAAGCTACGCCACTGGGTTTAGGTCAGTGCTCTATGCGGGCCAGTGAAGTTCTTCCACACCAACTCACCCAACCATGTCTTTATGGACCTTGCTTTGTGCACTGTTCCCACAAAGTTGGAAGCACACAATTATCCAAAATGGCTTGGTTTGCTAAAGCATTAAGATTTCCCTGCACTGGAACTTAGGGGCCTAGGCCAACCCTTGAAAAACAGCCCCAACGTATTATCCCTCCTCCACCAAACTTTACAGTTGGCCCAATGCAGTCAGGCAGGTAACGTTCTCCTGACATTCGCCAAACCCAGACTCGTCCATCAGACTGCCAGATAGAGAAGCGTGTTTCTACTGCTCCAGAGTCCAGTGGCAGCGTGCTTTACACCACTCCGTCTGAAGCTTGGCATTGTGCTTGGTGATATAAGGCTTGCATGCAGCTGCTCGGCCATGGAAACCCATGCCATGAAGCTCCATACAGTTTTTGTGCAGGTGCTAAGGCCAGAGGAGGTTTGGAGCTCTGCAGTTACTGAGTCTGCGGGACATGAGGTCAGTGATCTAAAATTTTGGATCGTTGACCACATACCTATACATCGGAGGGGTGGAGACCGAATCTTGCGACTTAAACGTAGGGAGTTTGAGTGGATTTTTAAGTTAAACTCCCTATCTCCACAGGGTTTAAACATAGATTTCAAAGTTGGTGCGGCCATGAGATATTGATATCATCCTATATACTGCTGTTCGTTCTGTTTACGATACCTTCTTTGATCTCTATATGTCATCTTTCTTTGTATGTAAAATTTGAACACACTTTTTTGCATAATGAGATGATATATATTTATAACATACATAATCTTTATTTTTTATTGTTATTCTTTATTGTCATTTGCAGATACATTAGGCGGAGTGGATTATTCCCTTGGGTTTCGGGTGCCTACATACATCTATCCAAGCTGAATATATTTTCCTTGCTTGGTCCATAGCGTTTTTTGTCTCTGAAGTGGGATATTACTATTGGATATGCTGGGACTCATACTGTTTTATTTGCCTTGCATAACAATTTTTTGGGGGTTTGTGTATATATATCTGCATACATCATGACAGAATTTTTATACATTCAGCTATATTAGAATCCAGGTGTTTGTTGCACTGATTTATGCTGCACTCCAGGTTATATTGAAGTTAACACAGGGGACCTATTTCAGTCCCCTTTGTCCCCTCTAGATCCCCCCTTTATGCTCTTAGGACATTAAACTTATCTAGTAGTCCCTTCCCTCTATGTGGCTTTTCAGCCAAAACATGCACCAGCAGTTTGCCAAGACTTATATGATCCCTTTGCCATCTTTCAAGATGGCCGCCGTGTGAGTTGTGGTACAACTGCACATGTGCGAGATTTACATAGTGTAATCTCGCGGGATTTCGGCACATACTCACTGATGAGACATGCTTGCTCACACGCATGTGGGATTCACGCAGCTGGTATGCAGGGACGCTGTAAACGCATTAGGAATTTGTCCTTCCGCCCAACACAAATGACAGTAAGCAATCTTGTTTTTAACATATACACCTGGGTGATCTATTAACTATTTATTCAATATTTACACATGGACTGCTTAGTGTTTGTACCAGTCCCTGATTTAGCTATATGTACACATGCAATTTTCACCCTTGTACTTGTATACATTTTACAACTGATTTATTTGTTATTACTTATTCATATATTTATTGTTTTTTATTTGATCACTGATTTATTGCTAATTGACTCTGTGAGTCCTTAAATACTTGGATTTTGGATGTGTTTTTTATGCTTGAGAAAGGTCCTGAGGGATTGAAACGTTGTGTGGGTGATTAAAGGTTTTTTGAAGTGCTGCCTCCTTGTCCGTTTTTCTGTCCGATATTGTGGACCTTGGACCGGGTTCTGAAGAGGCGTGCACCGCTTTGGCGGTTCTGTGCTGTGTTATTTCTCTACTTTTGGTTACCACCTATACTAAACCGCTCAACTCTGCCACCATGTAGCACTTCTAACAAAGCATCAGTTTGTAGTATACATACCATATTATTCGGACTATAAAACGCACTTTTTAGCAAGAATAAATAGTCGGCAGTCAAGGGGCCCGGCTGCGCAAGACCCCATCGACCGCATCCTTAACCCCTTCCCGACCCGGCGCAATATGGCACGGTGGGTGATGTTTGGAGGGGGCTCACAAGCCCACTCGATGCATTGCAGGTGTCAGCTGTGTTTTACAGCTGACAGGCTGCTTTAACGCCCAGGAACAGCGATTTCTCTGATCTTGGCCATTTAGCTAGATAAAGGGGTTTTCCCATGAGGGACATTTATGACATATCCACAGGATATAGGCAATATGTAAAAATAGGCACATCAGAAAATGAAAGTAAACAATCCACAGATAATGAAACAAATAAAGGAAACCGCAAAAAAGACACTCAAATGAAACTATATTCAAGTCTAAGAAAACATAAATCAGCTAGTGCGTCTTTTTTAGAGACAACCAACAATACCCAAGACAAAACCGACTCCTCAATCGAAGGGACTACAAAAACCAGCATGGATTCCAGGCAGGCAAAAGCAAAAACAAAGATTCACAAATCAAAAAGCACGAATTAACCATCAACATTTACTCTAAGAACTTGACAGATTCAGAAAATAGTCTCTTAAATAAAGGCCTAGGCTTCGTTCTGACCCAAGATATCAAACAATTTGACGTTATAATTGACTTCCATCGATTTTGCCCCAATATGCGCTTACGCATGTATTTTATGGACAAGTCCAAAAACATAGAATCTAAAATTAATGATATTCCACGCTCCCTTAGATCAAGAAGTCAATTTATTCCAGAGATTATTAACCAGCTATTGACCTCCTTCCATGATGCAGTTACCAGTGAGATAACATCAAAATGGGATACTCTACCACATAAACCTCATCCTAATATGAAGAAAGAAGAATTTGCAGCTATGAAAAAATTAAAGGAGGTCAACTCCGTTATTATCAAAAGGGCTGATAAAGAAGGATCTACAATTGTTATGAGTAGTGACATGTATTATGAAGAAGCCTTTAACCAACTTGCCGATTCTAAAATCTATAAAAAAAATGAATAGGAGATCCTACCAACAATTTTAAAAAGGAGATCAACAAAGTAATTAAAGATGCATTCTTATTAGAAATTATAGATCAAGATTCAAAAACAGCTTTAACAAATATCCTAGAACACCAGTATTTTACCTTCAACCGAAGGTGCATAAAAATATTGATAAACCTCCTGGACGACCGATCGTCTCTGGCGTCAATTCCATTCTTCATCCTCTTGCAATCTACGTAGACTCCTTTCTTCAAAAAAATTGTTGCTAGGCTACCAAATTGTTTACGAGATACTACCGATTTTTTAAAATAGAGTCACTAATGTTGACATTCATGAACATACTATACTATGCACACTAGACATTAAAAGTCTTTATACCAACATTCCTTATAATGAGAGCCTTTCAGCAGTAAGACAAACTATGCGAAGATGCTACACTTAGCAATCAAAAAATTAAATTCATCATAACTCTATTAGACCTTGTTCTGACTAAAAATTATTTCACATTTGATAACGATTTTTATCTTCAATTACAAGGTACCTCAATGGGCTCCTCTGCAGCTCCGGGGTACACTAATATTTTTATGGAATTTTTTGAATCATTATATATCCACAACTGCCCATATAAAAAACATATAGGCTTATGGCTTGGTTACGTGGATGACTTGTTCCTTTTATGGAACGACAGTGTAGAGAATCTAAAAAATGTTGTATCCTATATTACAAAAAGTCATAAAGTCATTGAATTCTCATTGGAATATAATATGAATAAAAGAAACTATCTAGATGTTGAGATTAATAAAAATGACAATAATACATTAATCTCTAAATTGTACTCAAAACCTATGGATAAAAATAACCTTTTAAGAAGAGATATTTCACACGCCCCACAAACGTTTAACCCCTTAATGACCAGCCTATTTTAAACTTTAATGACCAAGCCATTTTTTACGTTTTTCCATCGTCGCATTCCAAGAGCTATAACCTTTTTAATTTTGCGTCGACATAGCTGTATGAGGTCTTATTTTTTGCGGGACAAGTTGTATTTTTTAATAGCACCATTTTGAGGTACATATTATTTATTGATTAACTTTTATAAACTTTTTGGGGGGGGGGGGGGGGAATAGAAAAAAACCTGAAATGTCTCCACTCTTTTTCGCATCTTAAATCTACCCCGTTTACCGTGTGGTATAAATAACACAATAATTTTATTCAGCGGGTTGTTACGATTGCAACGATACCAAATTTGTATATTTTTTGTATTCATTACTACTTTTATTTGTTTTTGTGTCTCCATATTTGAAAGCCATAAGTTTTCTATTGTTCCGCTGATGCAGTTGTATGAGGGCTTTTTTTTTTGCGGGAAGACTTGTAGTTTTTATTGGTACCATTTTGGAGTAGATGCGACTTTCTGATCACTTTTTATCACATTTTTTTTAAGTCAGGATTCACAGAAAACAATTTTTCCATAGTTTTTTATATAATTTTTTACGGCGTTCACCGTGCGGGTTAAATAATGTAATCGATTTATAGTCGGGGTCGTTACGGACGCGGCGATACCAAGTATGTGTAACTTTTTTACTTTACTTTTTTAAGAGTAAAGCATTTTGTAAGGGGAAAAGGTGGGTTTTTCTTTTTTTTTCACATTTTTTTAAAATTAACTTTATTAAACTTTTTTTTTACTTTTTTACTAGTCCCACTAGGGGACTTTAATATGCGATTCTCCGATCGCTATTATAATACACTGCAATACTTTTGTATTGCCGTGTATTACTGCCTGTCCGTTTAAAACGGACAGGCATATGCTAGGTCATGCCTCCGGCATGATCTAGCAGGCATTCGCTACAGGCAGACCTGGGGGCCTTTATTAGGCCCCCGGCTGCCATTGGAGACACTCACACTCGGCGATCGTATCGCCGGGTGTCGGTGGGAGAGAGAGGGCGCTATTGTGCACCGCATCTGAGGGGTTAAATGGGTGAGATCGATACTTATATCGATCTCACACGGCAGAGCAGGGATGCCCCCAGCCCTCAGCTGCCTCTGGCAGCTGAGAGCAGAGAGATTTTACTTTTCTTGCCATGATTAAGAGCACGGTTTGTGCTTGAAACGCGTAGGCTCGGGCATCTGCCCGCATTACAAACCATTCCATGACTGCGTCTCTTTTCCGAATTTTATATATTTTCTTTCACCAATAAAAGTGGGATCTACGTATCCTTTTTACCCCGACACAGCGCTGGATCATTTCTCTTTTGTTCTACTTCACTCCACTGTGGGCCGTCGCGGGGATCCGTGCGAAGTGTCTGGCTGAGACGCAGGATTTGGTGAGCTGGAGGTTTTCTTCTATTTTTAGATTTGACGGCTCTTTGCTCTGTTTACTTTATTCTGATGCAGTGCCGTAAAAAGGCATATGCATGAGAATAAAGCCCGTTAGTGGCCGCCGTGAAAAGGCGTATTGGCGGTCACTAATGGGTTAAAGGGATCCCTAAAGGTCAATTTATCCATGCGTGACGTATTTGCAGCACTGAAGAAGAATACCACAAACAAAAGAAAGGACAAATTTTTAAATTTACTGATAGAGGCTACAAAGGAAAAGAAATGATTAACCCCTTCCCGTCGTAAACAACTTTCAGATTTTAATTTTCTTTTTTTCCTATATATATATATAGTTTTTTCTATATTTTACTACTTTTACAAGTAAAAGGCTAAGTGTAAAAAAGAATATTTACTTTGTGTCGCCAAATTCCGAGAGCCATAACTTTTTTATTTTTCCATCGATTAAGTGGTATGAGGGCTTATTTTTTGCGGGATAAGTTGTAGTTTTTAATAATACCATTTTGGTGTACATGCAATGGTTTGATCACTTTTTATTTCATTTTTTGTGGGAGATTAGGTGACCAAAAAATAGACATTCTGGCGTTTGCAATGTTTTTTTTACGGCGTTCACCATGCGGGTTAAATACTGATATATTGTAATAGTTCAGACTTTTACTGACGCGGCGATACCAATTATGTTTATTTATTACATTTTTTACTATGCTCTAGGGGGAAAATGGGAAAAGGTTTTGTTTTTTTAACATTTAATATTTTTTTTTACTTTTTACACAAAAAAACAACTTTATTTAACTCATTTTTACTTTTTAGTATTAGTCCCCCTAGGGGACTTCAACCAGCGATCATTAGATCGCTTGCACAATATACTGCAATACTAATGTATTGAAGTATATCGTGATTCTGACAGGCATCTATTAAGCCCTTAATAGGTGTACAAAGATGGCGGATCTGTGGGTCTTCATTAGGCCCCCAGGCAGCCATAGCAACCATTGCACCCCCGCAATTGCATTGTGGGGGGCGCGATGAGCTGTTAGAGGGCATCGACCCCCTCTTTCTAACGATTTCAATGCTGCGGTCGCTATTGATTGCAGCATTTAACGAGTTAAACTAGCGGGATCGCGCTCGAGCGAGATGCCGCTCATTACTCTGAAGTGTCGGCTGTAACGTACAGCCGACACCAGCATCGTATGAAGCGGGGTCACTCCTTGAGCCCGCTCCATACTTCCCCTACCCGGCTATGACGTAACTGTATGTCATATGTCGGGAAGGGGTTAAAATCGGCTCTGAAATATCATCTTATATAACAGAGAAGAACTATGTATACACAAAAATGAAAGCAATGAACAACAATTAATGTTTATCTCTACTTATGATAGCCATGCTAATCTTATTAAAACTACAATAAATAAATACTGGGACATGCAGAGATGTGACCCAAAATATGGCATTCTATTCTGTGAGAAACCAAAATTTGTCTATTGTAAAGGTAAATCCATAGCTAATCAACTAATTCGTGCTAATGTCCAAAAAAAACAAATCTCAAAATAAACTTTTTTAAACACTCCTAAAAATAGGCACATATCCTTGTATGTCCTGTCTCAATTGCAGCTCTATTATCAAAGGTAACCACTTCAACCACCCTACTAAAGGTTATAAAATTAATCACAAAGGATATTACAATTGTAATTGGAAAAATTTTATATACATGCTAAAATGCCCTTGCGGCAAGGTCTATGTCTGTCAGACAACGCGTTTAATTAAAATATGCTTCAATGAACACCGATCGGATATCAAAATCTATGGACAAAAAATTAAGGAATAAACAACAATGTCAATTAGTACTTCAAAAAGAAAACATGGCGAAATGACAGTAGCAAAACATTTTTTTGATATGAAACATAAAGTCCACGAATTGAAATGTTGTGTTCTTGGAGAAATCGGTATTACACTAAGACCAAACTACTCCAAAGAGAAGTTTTCTGGATATACACATTAAATAGTGTTAACCCCTTAAGGACCCAGCCTGTTTAGGCCTTCAGGACACAGCCGATTTTTTCAAATCTGACATGTTACTTTATGTGGTAATAACTTCGGAATGCTTTTACCTATCCAAGTGATTCTGAGATTGTTTACTCGTGACATGTTGTACTTTATGATAGTGAAAAAATTGGGTCGATAAATTCGGTATTTATTTCTGAAAAACACCAACATTTAGAGAAAATTTGCAAACATTTGCATTTTTCTAAATTTAAACGTATCTGCTTGTAAAACAGATAGAAATACCACACAAAATGTTAACTAGTTAACATTTCCCATAAGTCTACTTAATGTTTTCATAGTTTTTTTAACGTCCTTTTATTTTTCTAGGACATTACAAGGCTTAGAATTTTAGCTACAATTTCTCATATTTTCAAGAAAATTTGAAAAGGCTATTTTTACAGGGGGCAGTTCAGTTCTGAAGTGACTTTTAGGGCCTTATATATTAGAAAGTCCCCATAAATCACCCCATTTTTAAAACTGCACCCCTCAAGGTATTCGAATCAGCAGTCACAAAGTGTTTTAACCTTTTAGGCGTTTCACAGGAATTAAAGCAAAGTAGAGGTGAAATTTACAAATGTTATTTTTTTGCCAAAATAAATTTCTAATACATTTGTTTTTGTACCACAGAAAGTTTTACCCGAGAAATGCAACCAATCAATGTTTTATTGCTCAGATTCTGCAGTTTTTAGAAATATCCAACATGTGGCCCTAGTGTGCTACTGGACTGAAGCACAGGCCTCAGAAGCAAAGGAGCACCTAGTGGATTTTGGGCTCCCTTTTTTTTAGAATATATTTTAGGAACCTTGTCAGGTTTGAAGAGGTCTTGTGGTGCCAAAACAGTGGAAACACCCCAAAAGTTACCCCATTTTGGAAACAACACCTGTCAAGGAATTTAGATAAGGGGTATAGTCAGCATTTTGACCACACAGGTTTTTGTTACATATATTGAAATTAGTCTGAAAAAACATCGACATTTTTAATATTTACAAGGAATAACGAAGAAAATGCACCCCAACATTTGTAAAACAATGTCTCCCGATTACGGCAATACCCCACACGTGGTAATAAACTGCTGTTTGGATCCACAGCAGGGCTCAGAAGGGAAGGAGTGCCATTTGGATTTTGGATTTCTGATTGGAATGGTTTTCGGTGCCATGTTGCATTTGCAACGCCCTGGAGGGACCAAAACAGTGGAAACCCCCCAAAAGTGACCCCATTTTGGAAACTACACCTCTCAAAGAATTAATCTAGGGGTATAGTTAGCATTTTGACCACGCAGGTTTTTCGCTAAATATATTGGAATTAGTCTGTGAAAATTAAAATCTACTTTTTTTCTGAAATAGAGACATTTTTAATTTTTACAAGGAATAAAAAAAAAAAAAAGAACCACAACATTTGTAAAGCAATGTCTCCCGATTACGGCAATACCCCATATGTGGTAATAAACTGCTTATAGGACCCATCGTAGGACTCAGAAGGGAAGGAGCGCCATTTGAATTTTGGAGCACGGATTTAGCTGGATTGGTTTTCGGTGCCATGTCGCGTTTGCAATTCACTGGAGGGACCAAAACCGTGGAAACCCCCCAAAAGTGACCCCATTTTGCTTTTGGAGTGTAGATTTTGCTTGGTAGTAGTTCTGTTTGGGGTTTTGCTGGTACTTCAGTTCATAATGTGGGGGTATATGTAAGCTGGGCAGATTACATCAGGGCATAATAAGAGGGTATAATAATGGGGTAAATAAATAATAATTCAGATATGTGGCCGGTATCGCACTGATAAATGGCACCCGATCTTTTCCGCTTTTGGAACACTCTGCACATTTTGCATCACCATATTCTGGGAGCCAGAACTTTTTTATTTTTTCTCCACCAGAGCTGTGTGAAGGCTTATTTGTTGTGGGACAATCTGTAGTTTTCATTGGTACCATTTTGGGGTACATGCGATTTTTTTTATCACCTTTTATTCCATGTTTTTGCAATCCTGACCAAAAACCAGGAATTCTGACAATGTTTTTTAGTTAATTTTTTTGCGGCAATCACCGTACACTATAAATGACATTGTTACTTTATTCTGCGGGTCAGTACGATTATGGCGATACCATATGTATATAGGGTTTTTTTTATGTTTTGCAGCGTTTGCACAATAAAATCACTTATTTCTAAAAAAAAAAATATATATTCTGTCACCATATTCTCAGAGCCATAACGTTTTTATTTTTATTCCAAAAAGCTGAGTAAGGGCTTATTTTTTGAGGGGCGGATTGTAGTTTTTATTGGTACTATTTTGTGGTACATGCGACTTTTTGATCACTTTTTATTCTTTATTTTGGGAGGGGTGGTGACCAATAAATAGCGATTCTGGCATAGTTTTTTTATTGATTTTTTTTGGGGTGTTCATCGTGCGGGAAAAATAACATTATCATTTTATAGTTTTGGTCGTTACGAACACGGCAATACCAAATATGTGTACTTTTTTAACGTGTTCATTTTTTTCCTATAATAAAAGTCTTATTATAGAAAAAAAAGCATTTTTTGTTTATGTAACTTATAGCTTATTTTTACACTTTTTTAAAAACATTTTTATTACCTTTTTTTAACTTTATTTACTTGTCCCACTAGGGGACATTTAGACTTGCAGCTTTGATCACTGCTAGAGTACATTACACTACCTACGTAGTGTAATGGATTCTAACTGTCATTGTGACGTGACAGTCACACTAACAGAAAGCATCGGAGGACCAGCCTCCAGCTGCTCCTCCTAGGCTTCCGTACATGGCAATCCGGAGGCCATTGACTGGCCTCCGATTGCCACAACAAGCATCGGCAGCCCCCACAATCACTTTGTGGGGGCTGCCGATATGCTTCAAACCCATTAAATGCAGAGATTGCAATCGGTCGCTGCATTTAAGGGGTTAATTGCTGAAATCAGCCGCGATTGGACAGCTGGCAGCGCAGTCTTGTCGCTCGGTGTACACACAGAGTGACAGTTTGAAATATTGACGAAAATGAACGCCCTGATGCGGGAACTAATACCCGACCATGACGTTCATTTTCGCCATAGGTCGGGAAAGGGTTAATCCAACTGGGATGAACGAAATATGCAATTTTGACATCTTTTTATAAAGTATATTCCACCTTGAATATGAAAATACAGTATATAGCTATACATTCCTATCACATTTACCCAAAAATATATAAATAATCAGGATATCACATTGAATAGTTACATCTATGAATTCAGAGGATATAAAACATAATTAAAAATTAAAATATAAAATGTAACTAATTAAATTTTCTCATTAAGTAATATCGATATAACTATCTAATATGCTAAAAAAAACCATCATATATACCTCTGACCATTATCAAGCTTGCTTCTACCACTACTTTTATTATATTTTAAATCACATAAAAAATATTTTTTGCACTCACATATGTTGACACAATCAGCTGGTTCACTCTTGCTATTTAAGCTTGCACCGGATGTTACTTGGCACGCTTGAGAAAGGGCGAGTTCCCCCGAAATGTCGCACCTGGCTAAGTCAAATGCTGACTTATCCCCCACGTAGGTCTCTGCTGAAGTCCTTCAGCTCTCCAGTCCGGAATGCAAGATATCTCACCAGCTTTCTGCAAAGGACTTCGCCATATGGGTGATTACCACTTTATACTTACACACTATTGTCATGGTGTTTTTGTATTTAATTATATTTATACAAAGAACATATCTTTTTCAACTTTAATTCATTGTTGACTTTCATTGTCTGATGTGCCTGTTTTTACATTTTTGGCTATTCCTGAGATTTGTGAAGCCTCTCATTGGCACACCACACGCTTATGTGCTATAAGGTCTATTCATTCATTTATATATATCCACAGGATATGTCATAAATGTCAGATAGATGCGGGTCCAACCTCTGGGACCCGCACCTATCTCTAGAACGGGACCCCTTTATCCCCGTTCAAGCTTTTTGTGCTCACGCTTACTCCCAGCCACTTACTGATTACATGGTCGGGAGTTATGGAAACAGCGTAACTCGCTGAGCTACGCGGTTTCCGTAACTCCCATAGAACAGAACTGTAGTTATGGAAACAGCGTAGCTCGCATGCTACGCTGTATGCTGCTTCCGTAACTGCCATTCATTACTATGGGAGTTACGGAAACAGCATAGCTCAGCGAGTTACGCTGTTTCCGTAACTCCCTACGATGTCCCGACCATGTAATCAGTAAGTTGCAGGGAGACCGCATGAGGACAAAAAACTAGAACGGGGTTTAGAGGGCCCCGTTCTAGAGATAGATGCGGGTCCCAGAAGTGGGAGCCGCATCTATCTGACATTTATGTCATATCCCGTGGATATGTCATAAATGTCCCTCATGGGAAAACCCCTTTAAATGCTGCGGTCAATAGGGACCGCGGCATTTAAACCGTTAGGAGGTGGACGGCCCCCTCTGATAGCCCATTGCCCCCCCACAACATGATCAGGAGGTGCCGATGGTGGTCATGGCAGCCTGGGGGCTAATGAAGGCCCCCAGGTCTGCCTTCTGGCTGCCTCTGCTAAGCCCTGCCTCTAGCAGTGCTTAGCAGAAGCCTGTAAAAATGACAATATACTGCAATACATTAGTTATTTAAGTACCAGAGGGGAACTAATAAAATGTGTAAAAAAAAAGTTAGATACATTTTCAGGAATGTAAAAAAAATAAAAAAAATATTAAAAGTTCACATAAACACCCTTTTCCCATTCTTTCCCCAAGCACAATGTAGAAAATAAAAAAAATGGTATTGCTGCATCAATAAAATTCCGAATTATTACTATATACCATAAACCCCACCAGAATCGTTGTTTTTTGGTCACTTTAGCGGTAAAAAAAAAAAAACAAAAGTGATCAAAAAATCGTATGTACCAATAAATGGAGTCATTAAAAACTACAGCTCAGCCCGCAAAAAATAAGACCTCACACCGCTCAATCAATGAAAAAATATTAAAGTTATGGCTCTGAGAACGTCGTGAAAGTAAAAGTAGTAATATATGAAAAAAAATATTCTATTTTCAGTTGTCTAAAACCTGGGTGCATCTTATAGTCAGGTGCGTCTTATAGTCCGAAAAATACGGTAAGTATATTTTCAAGTGTTTTTAATGCATGGTCGTTTTCTTGAATAAATGTATATTTGTATTCAAAATTATCTTGAGAGCCTATTTATGTGGGTGTATACGTTTTGTGTTCTGAGGCATCCATTTAGGCACTCCCTTTTTGTAACATAATGTTCAGGGTGGTGCTTACATTCTATCTACATATTGTACTCTTTTCCTGCTCCTTTGTTTGAGCAGGTTTTATGCTAGTGGAGGCACACCCGTGTTTTGATATCTTTATTTTTTTTTTTTATAGATTATTATTAGCAGTCAGACAGCCTTGATTTTTTATTTTCCATTAGAAAGTATGCAGGACTTGGAAATCTCTCAAATCACAGGTGACTTGATTCAGGCATGTGAAAATGATTAAAATAATGTTTAAATTATTTCATTTTGTGCAGCGGCCATCTTGTCTGGAGTCTTCATCTTGTTTCTTTTGTAATGAATAAGAAAGTCATTGCCCCTTTAAGACAAGTGTGTAAGTTATCTTTGACCTTGGTTCCCATACGAGGCTTGGAAGGAAGGAACTGGGAGTGAGATAGGAAAGGGAGACACATTCACATATGCATGAGAGTATGTCTCCCCCATCTTAAAAGAACGATCTATGATATCCTTGCCAAGAGAGATAGGCCACCTGCAAACCTGATGCATGAAGAATTATAATATTGCATTTGGAATGTATTGTCTGTCTGTAATTGGCTGAATTTGAAATATTGTCACATTGTCTCTGATTGGTTAACCTCAAGCCTACACCCCTTCTGAATGATATTATTGGAATTGCGTTTGGCAATAAACCAGAGAAGGATTTTGAGCATACAAAGCATGGTCTCTTGTGTCATCTTTCTCTCAGAGATATATATATCAATTACCTATGATTTCAAACTGGATAAATCACTGGCGGGCGGGTGGGTATCAGTTGACATACTCAATACAAATTTCAGTCTAATATATTTTGGCTCAGTTGTTGCGTCAACATGGCACATGGGTCTATTACAAGATTATGGTGGAACATTTGTATATAAAATATAAAAAAAACTGGAATTAGGATACATGGTCTAAGAATTAAATTTTTTCCTACATTACAACCCACTCCCGGTTTTAAAAACACATGGAAGAACTTTCTCAGTTCTCTGAGAGTATCATTTATATGTTGCTTGACCTTGGCAGGGACCTCTTATTGCAAAACAAAACTTGGATCAGACAACTGAAGTTCCAAACATCCAACTTTTATCAAATCACATTGGTGCAGCCATTTCAAGGTCATCTAAAGGACGCTATTGACGCCAAGTACGAAAAGGACATCTTGGAGTACGAAAAGGACATCTTGGAGGACAAAAGATCTAAGTTCACATGGGATAAGGCTGATCATGAAAAAAATAGAGTTTACAGATGGAAATATTCCGGTAACACACAGAATGTCAATGGTCACACTTTGGATAATAACCTAACTTCAGGCATAATGGAAACTGGGTCGTTATCTTTTTTTTTCTGTCCTTAGACACAAGCGATACAGGCGGAGGACTAGGAGGGGGTGATGCAAACCCAAATTCAAAAAAAGCAGGGTCCCAAGCATCAGGGCACAGCACCAATCAATCAGGGAAAGAGATGTTACGACTATCGACGACCATGAATCAAGAGCACCAATTACAGAGGAGATTGTCTATTTCACCACTTGACAAGTTTTCGGTTGTTAAAGATGTATATATTTTTTGTAGAAAAAAATCCCCATGGCCACCCTTTTGTGGCAGACATTGGTAGATTGTGTCAGCATCATTGTGTATACATAGATTATTTTTTTTCCTGCAACCCTTTGTTCTTCAATTTGAATCTTATTTAAGGGATCTATGCACTGTATTCAACAACTAAAAGATTTTGTTATTCCAGAATACAGTAGTTCATACTGATTGTATTGGAGTGGTGTCATACTTTCTGGAACAACAAGAATCGAGAGATCATATGCATGATTCTTTTGTATTGGATTGATTGAATTTTGTATTTCGACATAATTATTTAATATTTGCCCACGTTTTTATAGGCAGATGCCTGGCACTGCGATGGGGGCACGGTGTGAGCCCTCCTTTGCCAACCCATTTTTAGGTTGGTGGAAGCAGGTACATGTATTTCCATCGCAGTATTTTCGGGGATGGGGTTACTCAAATGGTTCAAATGTTTTATTTCTATGGAGGCGCACTGAGGCCACTTATCGGGAGGTTATTACTTTCTTGAATGACAATTCTTTTAACATTCATCTCACCTCTAACATCTCTGAGTCCACAGTGGATTTACTGTATCTCAAATTACAGATGGTCATATTCAGACTTCTTTATAAAAATACATCTCCTGAGGTGAAGCTACCTCACAGCCTCTGACGCTCAACCTATCAGCATGAAGCTGCTTCACACAGTGCGAGAGACTGAGGCTGATAGGAAGGGGATCACTTCAAATAGCCATATCTCCAGCTGTGCTTCTGGTGGCATATGAAAGATGATATTCTAATCTTTCATATACCACTAGGATCGCAGTACCAGCTGTGAAACAACCGGAGGTATCACAAGTTGAAAACACAGTCGGAAATGGAAGCTGGGCTGAGAAGGGGGAGAAACTGTAAGCTGATTGGACAGTGTCATACAGAAAACATTACACTGCCCAGAGTGAAAAGAACGAGTAACCTCCCATTTGGCAAGTGTAGCCAAATTAGCATATTTAGAAACTGTAGTTATCAGCATCTTAGCGCCTATTAGATTAGTTATTAGAGTAGTTAGGAGATAGGGCATTAATAAACTAGTGACAGAGCCCCTTTAAAGATAGAAATTCTGGTTGGGCAATTCCTTAGGGTTAAATGGAATACTTCAGGTCCTCATGATTTAAGTAAGTAAGTGTAAGTAAGATATATCACAAGATCATTGGAACAATATTTCTTCAATCCTGAAAAAACACTAAGGGTGTGAAAACAGGTACAAAACTGAATTGACATCTGTGACCTCTTGGAGGAGGGGCGTCAACTTTTAAGGGCTCATATCCTTCTGGGAATTGTAATATATGTCAATTTATGGTACCCACTCAATGTTTTATTCATCCAGTAGATCGTACATCATTTCCGCTTAAGCAATATATCAATTGTAAGACTCGGTAGTGTGTACATTAGTCAGCTCTTGTCTAAAACTATATATAGGACAGAAACCGCAAGAATTACGGAAACATATACAGAAGCATATCTTAATAATCTCATTGGCACATCATGACAGGACTAAGGAAAAAGCCTTAATATAGGTGACCATCTATTTTCTACATCACCATAGAGGTAAACCTACTGGACTTAGTGTTAAGTTTAGATCAAATCTAGCTTAACATGCGGGGTGGTAGTCCTAGTAAATATCGGTAAATTATTTTATTAGATACAGGGGCATCAATGAAGAACTCTTATTTACTGTTTTCTTCATATATTAAAAAAAAATTCACATGTTTTAACACAACAAATATTTTTTTATTTCTTTTTGTGTTTTTTCATTCCTTTTTCCCCACCTTTTTCTGTTTTACTTTTTTTTTGCCCTTCTTTATTATACATTTTGTTTACTTTCACATACACACGTTACATTCTTCCATCATAATATATACCCTATTATGGATTATTATTAGTTAGTCTAAGAATAGGATGGGTGGATATCTTCATGTGAAATCTTCACTCGATATATGCTGGCGACTATATTCACTGTGAATTCATGGTTCACTATTTTTATATTTTATTATTTTATTTATTTCTTATTTATTTTACTTTAATTATTTTTTTTCTTTATTATTCTTTGTCATATAACATATATTTGTGTAATCTGAAAAAGACCTATCCAACGTAGTTTTGCAAAATATGATATTTATTAATCCATATAATAGGCTTAATTCAGACCTTCATCAGACACTACAAAATAATGTAATAAAATTAACATACACATACAGAAATGTATACATCGTAGCATATATATAGTACATGTCCACCCAGTTCCAGGAGGAGACAGGGTGAAGCCATAACACAGGTATAGCACTACATATTAATATTGTTTCAACTGTTACACATATTATTTGCACTATACAAGTGGTTCTAGTAAATAACAAATCACATGAAATGGGGAAAGCGAACGAGGGAGAGTATCAATTTTAAATAGACAATATATCTGTGATGTTAACAGGGTATACTGATTTCTGTCTTAGTAGAGACATGTACCTAAAGTGGTGCAAAATTATGTAGAAGGACCTGTATATCCTACTAACTGTAATTTCAGTGTTTTCGATATTCACTGAGCGAATAGAATTCTAGCGTTGAGAGTTTTGCTGTAGTATGTGGCGTCTCGAATCTAGATATAGATGCAACAAGTACTAGAGACATAAATAACTCCTTCGAACATAGTCTAAAATGATTACATGATCTCACTACTTATGTTCTGTTTCCAGTAACATGACTTGTTGCAGACGTAATGATGTAACACTCGTCCCTGTAAATTGGAAGGGCTGCTGTGGTAGGCTAGCGTCCTGATTGGGCATGCAGATGTCCATCAGGTTGGGGGCATGGTTTTAAGTGCCGTGTATCGCAAGCTAACTAGCCCGTAGTATGTATACAAATAGTCCTGTCAGGTCAAGATAAATAAGGGTCAATCAATAGTTACAGTGATGCAGCAAACTAAAAGGGTGATGATATAAATTCTACAGTATTAGAATACGATATACAGTCCTCAACATGTGCCATAAATTGATTGTGCATACTGTGACGCCGATATAGCAGCATACTAGACGAAGGGTCCCTATTCAAGTGTGAGGAACAAGTCAAGAGCAACAGTAGACCCAAAAGTCAGGGATGAATCGCATATTAGCGTATCTGGAAAACAAGCAGCATGTTATCTATAGGTACAGGCGCAGTAAATATACATGGTAAATATCAGAATTACACGAGGTACACTTTATGAATTTCAGAATTACATCAAATTTGAAATTTCGTAGTCTCTGTTCATCCCCAATGGTTTAAGGAACTGAAGTCGGTGTATCCAATAAGCCTGTCTAATTTAAATTTTTTTAATCCTATCAATTCCCCTGTGCGGTGCTGGAATATGTTCTAACACCTGAAATTGTAGCTATGCTATGTTGAGTCTTTGTTGGTGGAAGTGGGCTGGGACTAGAAGTAGAAGGTTCTTGCAACGGATTGTCGATTTGTGTTGGGAAATCCGGTCCCTTATATGTTGGGTGGTCTCCCCCATATATATATATATATATATATATATATATATACATGAGACCGCACAGGCATTTTATTAAGTAGATATCGAAATTGCTAACACAGGAGAAATAAACATAAATGGGGAATTTCTTTCCAGTCTGTGGATGTCGCCTCTGAGGACGAGAACACTGTAAGCAATGAAGGCAGGGAAAAGTGCCCTTCGGGGTGCGCAAAAACATCTGTCTGGGTAACGTGATATGAGATCCCTCATCTGCCTTAATCAACATGCCCCTCAAGTTTTTTGGGCATCTATTGCATGGTAACAGGGGATTGGAGAATTCCCCTACTGTGGGATACACTTTCATTAGGAGTTGCCAATGTCGCCGGATGATATTTAGGACTTTGCCCACATATGGGTGATAAGTGTGTACAAATGGTATAAGTTTGCCCATTTGTCTCCTGGGTGTATGTGTAGGTTTCTGGGCATCTTTAAGTATTTGTGGGGGGTATCCACGCTGCAAGAATTTATTGCTCATTTCCTCTATACAAATTTTTTTGGGGGATGTCATGTCCACAATCCTGCCCACTCTATCATATTGTGATCTAGGTAGTGATTTTAGGGTAGTGGCAGGGTTAAAGCTGGAATATAATAGGAGGCTATTACAGTCAGTGCTTTTAGTATATAGATCTGTGCTCAAGTTTCCTTGAATGTCTTTCGATACAATGTACAGAGAAAACTGACTTGCCGTTGGTGTATGTGTATGAAAAGTTGAAGGTCCAGCCAGATGGCATTGAGGTAGTGGCAGAAACGTGTCTAAGGACTCCCTAGGGCCCCCCCCCCCCCATATACAAAAATTTCAGCAATGTATCTTTTCCATGTTTTTGGAATAGTTCATTAATGTAAATAAAAGTTTTTTCGAAGTTTGACAAATAACAATTTGCATCTTGGGGGCCCCTTTTGACCTCATGGCGGTGCCCTGAATCTTCAGAAAGAAATCATCCTGAAAGAGAAAGAAATTCTCCGTAAGGACTAATTTGAGTAAGTGCAGGCAAAAGTCAATTGCCCTCTAGTCAAGTCCTGACATCCTAAGCATTTTGTCCACTGCTTCAAGACCCTTCTTATGTTATATAGAAGTATAGAGGCTTGTAGTGTCTAATGTCACTAATAGGTCTGTCTCGGTTCTATTGCCTTAATCTCTCTAAGGTGGCTGAGAAAGGTGGATGTATTCAACCGGAAGGACTACGTCTGTTTAACCAGGGGAGTAAGAATCTTCTCCAATAATATGGACAACGGAAATAACATAGAATATGTCGACACCACGATTGGGCGTCCAGGATGATTATTCAGTCTCTTGTGCACTTTCGGGAATACATAGAACACTGGAATAATAGGGTGAGCATTTGTAAGATATTAATTTATCTCACTGTTAATAGTGCCTAGGGTAATATGGTATTCCAGAGCATGTCTAATTTTGTCCCTAACGGAAGATGTGGGATTGTGTTGTAGGTTTATATATTGTACAAACTGCTCATGTAATTTGTAAGTATTCAGTAGTATTTATAATTTTTTATCTAGGGGTAGACAGTATTGTTATAAGTGCATGTTTTATGATTTTAAAACACTTTATATATGGTCACCCCATCTTCATATATACAGTATGTCTTTTTATTATTAATTGACTATGATATGTATGCACATATGCCTTATTGTTTATTATATGGGCCATCATTGATCACCTTATTGTGCATTTTTGTTCTATTGCATAGATGTATATACTATCAATTAGAAAGCATATATGTGTCTTAATACTTTACTGGCATTACTTGTATATTATTGACATTGTAACAGATCATTCTCAGTGTTAGTACACAAGCGCACGCCCTTATATTCTAGGGTGCATACGCATAATGCATATTGCATTATTAGGACATTTAAAACCTGTATTAAGTGTATCGTTCATATTTAACCAATACACACTGAATGTACTATTCAATACTGGGGAGTGTTATTATATTTTTCCATCTACAGTGAAGGAAATAAGTATTTGATCCCTTGCTGATTTTGTAAGTTTGCCCACTGTCAAAGTCATGAACAGTCTAGAATTTTTAGGCTAGGTTAATTTTACCAGTGAGAGATAGATTATATAAAAAAAAAAAAAACTGAAAATCACATAGTCAAAATTATATATATATTTATTTGCATTGTGCTCAGAGAAATAAGTATTTGATCCCCTAACAACCATTAAGAGTTCAGCCTCCTCCAGACCAGTTACACACTCTAAATCAACTTGGTGCCTGCATTAAAGACAGCTGTCTTAAATGGTCACCTGTATAAAAGACTCCTGTCCACAGACTCAATTAATCAGTCTGACTCTAACCTCTACAACATGGGCAAGACCAAAGAGCTTTCTAAGGATGTCAGGGACAAGATCATAGACCTGCACAAGGCTGGAATGGACTACAAAACCATAAGTAAGACGCTGGGTGAGAAGGAGACAACTGTTGGTGCAATAGTAAGAAAATGGAAGACATACAAAATGACTGTCAATCGACATCGATCTGGGGCTCCATGCAAAATCTCACCTCGTGGGGTATACTTGATCCTGAGGAAGGTGAGAGCTCAGCCGAAAACTACACGGGGGGAACTTGTTAATGATCTCAAGGCAGCTGGGACCACAGTCACCAAGAAAACCATTGGTAACACATTACGCCGTAATGGATTAAAATCCTGCAGTGCCCGCAAGGTCCCCCTGCTCAAGAAGGCACATGTACAGGCCCGTCTGAAGTTTGCAAATGAACATCTGGATGATTCTGAGAGTGATTGGGAGAAGGTGCTGTGGTCAGATGAGACTAAAATTGAGCTCTTTGGCATTAACTCAACTCGGCGTGTTTGGAGGAAGAGAAATGCTGCCTATGACCCAAAGAACACGGTCCCCACTGTCAAGCATGGAGGTGGAAACATTATGTTTTGGGGGTGCTTCTCTGCTAAGGGCACAGGACTACTTCACCGCATCAATGGGAGAATGGATGGAGCCATGTACCGTCAAATCCTGAGTGACGACCTCCTTCCCTCCACCAGGACATTAAAAACGGCTCGTGGCTGGGTCTTCCAGTACGACAATGATCCGAAACTTACAGCCAAGGCAACAAAGGAGTGGCTCAAAAAGAAGCACATTAAGGTCATGGAGTAGCCTAGCCAGTCTCCAGACCTTAATCCAATCGAAAACTTATGGAGGGAGCTGAAGATCCGAGTTGCCAAGCGACAGCCTCGAAATCTTAATGATTTACAGATAATCTGCAAAGAGGTGTGAGTCAAAATTCCATCTAACATGTGTGCAAACCTCATCATCAACTACAAAAAACGTCTGACTGCTGTGCTTGCCAACAAGGGTTTTGCCACCAAGTATTAAGTCTTGTTTGCCAAAGGGATCAAATACTTATTTCTCTGTGCACAATGCAAATAAATATATATAATTTTGACTATGTGATTTTCTGTTATTTTTTTTATATAATCTATCTCTCACTGGTAAAATTAACATAGCCTAAAAATTCTAGACTGTTCATGTCTTTGACAGTGGGCAAACTTACAAAATCAGCAGGGATCAAATACTTATTTCCTTCACTGTATATTGTAGATACCTCACTTTCTGTTTGGGCGGTCGCCTAATTCTTTGCCATGATTTTTTTTAAGAGTTTTTAATGTATGGTCATTTTTTAAGATATATTTAAGATATATTTGTAGTCAAAATTATCTTGAGGTTGAGTGCCTATTCATGTCTACTTTTTGTCTACTCTTCCTTTTTTATACTGCTGAGGAACAATTAAGAGAATTTGAAATACCCCTTTTTCGGAAATATTGGCGAGAGTGGAACTTGCTTACACATTTTTCTTAAGAGATAGGACCTTCTTTTTACGACCAATTTCAATAAATACATTCTATTTTTGTTGAATTAGTGAAAAGCAAACATTAACAATAAAATTAAACATTATTTCAGAATTATTCTTATTCAATCGTGATCTAAATTTATTTTAAAAACTTCTCTAAGGCTAGATTCACACGACCGAGTGCAAACTCGGATGTGAAAAACGGCTGTTTTTCACGTCTGAGTTTTACCCATGCGGGACCCGTTTTCACGGATCCCTCATAGACTTGAGTCTATGTGTGAACGGCCCCATTGAAATACATGCGTCCGAGTGACGGTCGTAGTTTTAACTGCCGTCACACGGACGTACACTACGGTCGTGTGAAGAAGCCCTTAAAGAGGTTCTGTCACTGGATAGACTTACTTTAAATTTAGGCATCTCTAAATGCTCTAATGAATGTAAACCAGTGTCATTGGATTCACTGAATGGCCCCCCGAACTGTTGTTCAGTACTGTGTCCTTATAGTAATTAACACAGTGTGCCATGGAGCCAGCAATGAGATTCCTTTTGCCAATTAACTCAGAAAGATATGCTCATTACTTTACATGGAAAGGTCCTAAGCAGCTCTCCAAATCGTTCCTGTGAAAAGGGGTTGTTCAAACTGGAAAAAGTCATATTACAGTGACAATGTCACATTTAAATGCTGTCTTTTGAGCTTATAGGTATGAAGGATGGATGAACTGCTGGATGTTTTTAGATCTGCATTATACGGTTGGACGTACCGCAACGGTAATATGACAACAATGTAAAAACTTGCGATGGTCATGCTATTGGTGAGGCAGTATTGGCAATCTCTTAGTATTCAACGGTATTACTTTTGGTTATAACTTGTTTTTTTTACAGCTGTTGAGCTAAAACATTTCTTTAAAAAGTAGGAATTTTTGTTGTGTTCTATGATTTATTTTGATTGCCTGTCTGATCTTGTGTTCCTTCCTTCTGTTGCCTCATGCTGATTAAATTATAGTGGCCGGAAAAATGTAGCGTTAAGGAACTTTTTGTTGTGTGACCTGGTAATAGTAAAGTGTCTGGTATCTATTGAAATGTCATACAACCTGTTGTGTAATACAATGGGGAGGCAAGTTTTACTCCATTGAAAGTTTGAATGAAAATATGGACTTAGTAGATAACTTTAAACCAAAGTAAAACCCTGCTTTTTTTTTAGGACATCTATAAGATTTACTTAAAATAAAAAGCTGTTAAATTCAGTCAATAAACCACCCAAATTCACCTTCCTCTTACTTCAGGACATTACACGAACCTGGAGAAGTAACAAGTAACCCCTTCACTGCACAAGTCCACCAGGAACTTTACCATCAGGAGACGCCAGCGGTCACTTCCGCTCCGGTCCACTGTGTTCCGTAGGGGAATCATCATCAATTGGCCCATAATTCCCCTGGACTATAAGAAGGGCCCTGCTCCTTTGCTCATTGCCTGAGCGTTGTTAGTATTCCCATGTCAGACTTGCAAATGGACTCTTAGTGTTATCCTGTTCCTGTTGTTTCCCATGCTCTGCTACCAGTATCCTGTATCCCATGCTGTGTCCTTGTTCCTGAGCCTGTTAGTGTTGGAGTCGTGTCCTACTGCACCTGCTGCCTTCTGCCATGTCCAGTGTCATCAGCCACGTCCAGTGTCATCAGCCACGTCCAGCCACGTCCAGTGTCATCAGCCACGTCATCAGCCACATCCAGTGTCATCAGCCACGTCTGGTGCAACCTGCTGCACCCACCTCCATCCGTGCTAAGCCTCGGCTACTGTCTGGACTATTCAGGTACCTTAGTGCGGGACTTTGTATTGCTTGGGTGCTCTGTTGTTTGACCAGCTGCCTCCCCGATACGGAGGTGCGGCCTAGTGGGTCCACATACCCACAGACCATGAGACTGTGAAGGGACACACCCCTTTTACTAAGGGAATGGTTGTACCCAGCTGTTTATTTATAAATTTTCAAGAAAAGATACTTCTGAATTTCACTGCAAATCCACAGCAAAGTACAGTACAATACATGTGGATGGGGTTTTTAATACCCCATCCACATGTAGTGGAAAAAATTAATGTGGAATTGAGGTCATTCAGCACCTATATTACCATTTCAATGTGTAGGGTGAAATCCACAGCATAAACCGTATGTAACATTTGGGGAAATTGCTGTGGAATCGCCGTGGACTTGCAGCAAACTCTGCAGCAGAATTTTTCTGCTATGTTTGGACGTACCCTAAAGGTATGTTCACACACTGTGTTTTCAGGCGAACGCCTACAAACACCCATTAAAATCAATGGGAAAAACGGCATTTAGTTTCCAACAGGTTTTAAAAAAGGCGCGTAAATAGACGCTCTGTAAAAAGAATATCAAAATACTCCTCACAGGTCAAAATCACTGGTTAGGTGCAGCCCACAAATGTCGAGGCACCTCTAAAGTATATGAACAACATGGCAAAACTCCAATAAATCTAAGACAGAATTGAGAACAAGGAGTCACAATGCCATAAGGAATAGAAACAAGTACAAAATTGTATTTATTACAATATCATACTAGGAAAAAACAATTAAAAACAATAGCGAGGATCTAAAATACAGTATATGTGTGGGCCACTCAAAATATATTAATATTACCACGGGTATGATGTGTAAAACACACGCTCTGAACGTGTGTCTGCCAGGCAGTAGCAGGAACCGTAGGTCAGTGATATGTCACCGCAGTATCTCGCCTGTGCTATAGAGATATATGATGAGCAAAATTGAACTTCAGTAATAAGTAAAGCCCAAATATCAAAAATTTGGGACAAAAAAGACACTGGGGGGGAAATATCACACCGAACATTGCTGCATAGTTCACTATACATAGGTCAGAAAGGAAGTATCCTGGCATGTCACTTCTTGAGGCATTTTTTGGAGCTGATTTTCCATTGAACACTATGAAAAACACCTCAAAAAACGCCTCAAAAGAAGCAGGGTAGGTTCACACACAGTGTTTTCGGGGCGTGTAAAAGGAAGCTGAATACCTACAAACATCTGCCCGTTAATTTCAATGGGAAAAACGGATTTTCATTCAGACGGGGCTTTTCTTTAAGCGGCTGTTTAAAAAGAATTACGCGTAAAAAAATTCCCAATAAAAAGACGTAGCATGTCACTTCTTGAGCCGTTTTTGGAGCAGTTTCTTATTCTGTCAATAGAAAAACAGATCCAAAAACGGCTCCAAGAAACGCATCAAAAAACGTTAGATGCTTTAAAAACAGTTGAAAATCAGGGGCTGTTTTCCTTTGAAAACAGCTCCGTATTTTACAGCCGTTTTTACTTTAGCGTGTGAACATAACCTAAAATTAAAAGAAGCTTCATTTTCAGCTTCAAAAACGGCTAAAAATTAGAGGCTGTTTTCTCTGAAAACAGCTCCGTAATTTTCAGCTGTTTTTGACTCCCAAAGATAGTGACGTCAGGGTTATCCTCCTGAACCGGAATGTGATGTCCGGGGCAACCCCAGAGCAGGAGTCACAGGCAGAGTGGTATTAGCACTCTGCCTGGGGCCACAGCTCTGCTCCTGACATAATTGTACATATATGGAGAGTGATGTCAGGGGAAATCCCAGAGCCGGAGTCCCTAGTATAGGCTCTGCTCCAGAACTCTGGTGAAGCCCCTGACATCACTATCCATATATGGACAGTGATATCAGGGGCTTGCCCAGAGCCGGAGTTCCGGGCCTAGCGCTATTAGCCCTCTTCCTGGGACTCCAGCTCTGCTACTGACATCACTGTCCATATGTATAGGGACAGTAATGTCAGGGGTTCCCCCAGAGCTGGAGTCCCAGAGCAGAGCGCTACTAGCGCTCTGCTTGGGACTCCTGCTCTGCTCCTGACATTACTGTCCATATATGGACAGTGATGTCAGGGGCTTCCCCAGCCAGAGTCCCGGAGCAGAGCCGCTTCTATCACTTGGATTGGAACTCCAGCTCTGCTCGTGACAACACAGTCCATATATGGACAGTGATGTCAGGGGCTTCCCCAGAGCAGGAGTCTCGGAGAAGAGCACTTGTATAGTCTCTGCTCTGGGACTCCTTCTCTGGGGAAGCCCCTGACATCACTGTCCATATATGGCTAAAGCGTCGACAATGCTCTGGCTGGGGATTCCATTCCTAGAGCGAGCCCCAATAGACCTATCTACTACAGGGGCTGAGGAACGACATGAAGGAGAGCTGGTGCGCTCCTCCTTTAGACTTGCTCTCTCCTCTTCCGAGGGAGTTACGGTGACCCGCGGCCACAAATGACAGTCTTAGGGGCCGCATGCGGCCCCGCGAGCTGCCTGTTTGAGACCCTTGCTCTAAGGGGAGCGGCCTCTTCTAGACCAGTTGCACTTAGTGTCCTTCTAAAAGCAGCAAGCATAGAACCTTTGTTAAATACTACTGGTGTCGCTCGGAAAGAGTTTAATTCTTAAGAGTTACCACCTGAGTGTGCTATTCTACCCACAATCTGTTTCTACGTGGCTGTCTCCCGCAGAACACAAGAAAGTTTGCAACAATCTGTGACTGCTAACTACATTTGTTTGAAGTATGGAGTTGTTCAGATAACACTAGTTTTCTCAGGTGCTCAGAATAGGGTCCCAACCCAGTCGGAGATATGGAAAGAATTGTATTCGGCACACTCTTGGAAAGGTAAAGTATATTTATTTAGATTTTTTTGTAATGCCAGTGGCTTTATGTGCAACGTTTCGATCATGAGACCTTCATCGGGCACTAAAGAAACATATACAGGTAATTTAGTATTGTATAGAGATTCCATAAACATATTTAGGATGTACAATATTCCTATTTACAGTGAAATGCATATAGAAAATATTTACACAAAACAGAGATGTGTACAAAAATGGGTAATATAAAATAGGAACAGTGTATAGCATCAAGAGACAGTGCAGGGCATCAAGTAACTGGGAGGTAATCCTGTTTGAAAAAAGATATGTGTATCTATATATACACATGTATATACACGTGTGTTCCGACAGCAGATAACAGTATATATCCTAACAGTATCTATGTAGCAGTTGAGGAAGCAAAAGGACATGTCTAGAAAATATTGCACAGAGTATAGGTTTATCTAGGATTACATACATGGAAGTAATATAGGATGAGCAGTGGGGCACATAGCTGCATAGGCATAAAATCAAAGTGCATAGGAAGGAATAACATACCTGAGCCGTACTGGGGACTGGTTTAGCGATGTAGCTGGCGCTGAATCAATAATGGCGGCTTGCCTTTCGTTGTGGCACTAGTACTCCCTGGCACTGGCCTGCTCTTATGTGGGGAGAGCAGAGAGATCAGAGATCCGGTGAGCGCTAGGTGATGTCATAGTGGGAGTCGGCGCGTTCGCAATGGAGCGCACGGCAAGATGGCCGTGCGTTCCACTGTAATAATGCACTTGGAGGCGTAGAACACATGGGGACGCACAGAGCGTCGTCAGAGACGAAGTTGTCAAGGAAACGAGTAATACAGTGCTAGGCATCGCCGTTTAGGGGAGAAGACGGCGATGCAGGGTGGAAGAAAAGAATACAGAGGTTCTGGAAGGAAAGGTATCAATAGGTAGGGAATAATAAATGTGAAATTACATAAAGAGGATGATTTAAGAAGGACGCAAATCTGCACTGTAGGGAATGATTATCTGGGGAAACAATTTTTTTAGTCTAGTATGCCCAATTATTCGAAGGATACAGTAGAGGTAACATACAGGTCAGATAACCGGAAAAGTAGTCCCCCTTGCGGTACAGTGAGGCTCAGTGTGTCTATAATAGGGAGAGAATGCATATTGGTGCATAATATGTTAAAGTAACACAATATCAAGAAATCAATGTAATCGAAAATGCTATCACAAGATAAAAATAGGATGGCATATGAACATTTAAACAATCTGGTAGATGTATTTAAAGGAAACTACTTATTTCATATTCTCTGTTGAGACCTTTAGGCTCCAGAGTTTGGTGTTTATGTATCCAGAACGCCTCTCTACGTTTTAGGTGTTTGATTCTGTCGCCTCCTCTTCTAGGGGCTGGAACATGTTCAACCACTTGGAACATCAATTACGAAATATTGTGTTGGTATTTTGAAAAGTGTGCAGGGATGGGTAGTAGAGTTTTCCCACAGCGTATATTTGACTTGTGTTGGCCAATCCTGTCCTTAATGCATTGTGTAGTTTCCCTTACGTATGCTATACCACAGGGACATTTGATTATGTAGATGACATAGTTGGTGTTACAAGTGAAATAATCACGAACAGGTATGCCCTGGCCTGAAAGAGGGTGGTAGATTTTGTCACCCCTAATGATGTGTGAACATTGTAGACATCATCTACAGGGAAAGGTTCCCATCTTAGGCGTGTTGAGAAATGTTTGTCTAGATTGTCTCGTAGATGAGCCGACGTCTGCTCTGACAATTTTATCCCTAAGGGGATTTGAACTCTTCAATTTGGGGGTATGCTTCCTTAAGTCGGGCCAATGCTTCCTAATGATGTGGTGAATTCTGTATGCGCACGGATGTATACATGTATAAAAGGAATGCGTTTGGATTTCTCCCTTGATTGTGGGGTGAAAGGTAGTTGTGCTGTCTGCAATACTCTTTCAGGGTAGCCTCTTTCAAGGAATTTGGCAGTCATGTTCTTAATTCTATGATCACGTAGAGTAGGGTTATCAACTATTTGTGAGACCCGTGTGTATTGGGATCTAGGTAATGCATTTTTTGTGACCAACGGAGGACAGCTAGAATAATGGAGTAGGCCATTTTTGTCAGTCTCTTTGGTGTACAGGTCTGTAATTATTTTGCCACACTCGTCCTTCTTTACTAGTGTGTCTAGGAAGCTTAGCTCTGACATGTTTTGGTTAAGAGTGAATTGCAGCTCGGGCCAAACGTTGTTAAGATAAGTCGTGAAGTTATGGAGGCTGTCTAGGGGACCATCCCATAAGCAGAAGATATCATCAATATATATTTTCCATAAGGGGGCATGTTTTTTGAAAGTGGTATTAGGATAGATGAAGTGTTCCTCAAACTAGGCCATGTAGCAGTTGGCGTAGGGAGGGGCCACATTATATCCCATTGCTGTTCCTTTTAATTGTATATAAAATGTGTCCTCAAAGAGAAAGTAGTTCTCATTTAGTATTACATTGAGTTGATCATATGCCCTGATGGATGTTAAGAATGATGTAGTGTCAAGTAGGAATGATTTAGTGGTTTTAACAAGTGGTGTAAGTAGTTTTTCCATAAAAATTGAAAGTGATGACAAAATGGAGTCGGTAGACACTACTATGGGTCGGCTGGGAGGTTTGTCTAATCTCTTGTGTATTTTGGGTAGGATGTAGTACACTGGTGTAACAGGGTGTCTGTTTATTAAGAATGTGGTTGTCTCTTGGTCTATAGTGCCCTTGACCATGTGTTTATTAAATATGTTCTCTACCTTGGTCATAATCTGACTTGTGGGGTCGTGGCTAATGGGTTTATAGACTGTTCGGTCTAGTAGTTGTCTATGTGCCTCGTCCATGTAGTTGTTTCTATCCATAACTACTATTGCACCCCCCCCCCCTTGTCTGCTGGTTTAATCATTAAGTCTTTATCGCTCGTGAGAAAGAGGAGGGCTTGTCGATCAATGTTACTCAAGTTGGTCTGGCATTTAAAAAGGTCCAAGCCAAAATCCTGGTGAAAGGCCTCCACATCTCTGCGGACCAGTCCGACAAATGTCTCAAGTGGGGGCGAGTTCTTAGGGGGAGAGAACAAGCTCTTGTTCCTCAGACCTAAATCCTTGGAGGTAACCATAGAGGTCACTGCTGTTGTCGTCGAATCCTCTAGTCTTCGTGTTTGTTGGGAGAAAAATACCCGTAGGCGTAGAGTTCTAAAGAAGCGGTTCAGATCCATATCCAACTGGAATAGATCATACTTGTACATGGGACAGAAGGATAGACCTTTTTGTAGGAGGAGTTGCGCCGGACCAAGGGATTTAGAGCAGATGTTCACTACCAGTGACTGTGGGGTGTAAGTCATACCTGTGACCTTGTTGTCATCGACCGGTTTGTTTCTTCTGCTCCCACCTCTCCTCGTCCTCTTCTTGGGCGTCTGCCTCTGCGCTGGCCTAAAAAATGACTGCCGTGATTGTAATAGCCTGAGTGGTGGTAGTCTGAATTCTCGCCGCCTGATCCGGACAGTGATGATCCAGATGACTGGTACTGTCCTCTGCGATGTGGTCGTGTTGTGGTGAAACCTTCTTGCCATCTACAGTATAGACTCTGTTATTTAGGTAGTCTTCCTGGTCTCTCTGATACGTTCTCCTTTTTAGAGCCTCAATCTCACTTCGGTGTGTGTTGAGATTCGATTTTAATTTGTTATCAAAATCAGTGTAATCGGAGGTGGATAAAGTAGATTTCAATTGCTGTTCAGAAGCTGTAATCTTGTTATTGAGATCCGTAATATTTCTTTGGAGGTATGACACCATCAGTGTCATGAGGTTGAGAGAGCATTTTTAATATATGCTCAAATTGTGTGAAATACTCCTCGTCGTCTTTAAAGATGGTGGGCCTAATTGGTACACGTAGTCGTCTTGGGATGCGCTGCAACCAAATGTATTCCGCCAATGTTGCACTGTCCACGCCTCCAAGTGCATTATTACAGTGGAACGCACGGCCATCTTGCCATGCGCTACATTGTGAACACGCCAACGCCCACTATGACGTCACCTAGCGCGCACCGGATCTCCGATCTCTCTGCTCTCCCCACATAAGAGCAGGCCAGTGTCAGAGAGTACTAGCGCCACAATGAGCGGCAAGCCACCATTATTGATTCAGCGCCAGCTACATCGCTAAACCAGTCCCCAGTACGGCTCAGGTATGTTATTCCTTCCTATGCACTTTGATTTTATGCCTATGCAGCTATGTGCCCCACTGCTCATCCTATATTACTTCTATGTATGTAATCCTAGATAAACTTATACTCTGTGCAATATTTTCTAGACATGTCTGTTTGCTTCCTCAACTGCTACATAGATACTGTGAGGATATATACTGTTATCTGCTGTCGGAACATACATACGTGTACATACATGTGTATAAATAGATACACATATCTTTTTTTCTAACAGGATTACCTCCCAGTTACTTGATGCCCTGCACTGTCTCTTGATGCTATACACTGTTCCTATTTTATATTACCCATTTTTGTACACATCTCTGATTTGTGTATATATTTTCTATATGCATTTCACTGTAAATCTGAATATTATACATCTTAAGGCCTCGTGCACACTTCCATCACCGTTTTCACTGCCGTTTTTCATGGATCTGTGTGTCCGTGATTGGAACAGTGTGCTTCCCGTGTGTACTCCGTGTACACTTCCGTGTTTCAGTTTCCAAGAGGAAACTGAAACCCGTTCACACTATGTACACGATATTGTGAGTGCCGCACATGCTATTCGCTGTCCAACGGTACTCACTGTCCAGGGTGCTGAAAGAGTTACTGCCGATCAGTGCAGCCCTTTAACTCTTTCAGCACCCTGGACAGAGACTACCGCTGGACAGGGAATACCATGCGCGGCGCTCACAATATAGATTAATGGTTTATTAACCCTTCCCGACATTTGACGTATGCATATGCCAAAGTCGGGTAGGGGAAGTATGGAGCGGGCTCACGGAGTGAACCCGCTCCATACGATGCGGGTGTCAGCTGTTTGTTACAGCCGACACTTCAGAGTAACGAGTGGAATCGCGCTCGATTCCGCTAATTTAACTCATGAAATGCCGCGGTCAATAGCGACCGCAGCATTTAAATAGTTAGAAAGAGGGGGGCGACCCCCTCTAACAGCTCATTGCGCCCCTCGCAACGCAATCGCCGGTTGGCGATGGTTGCTATGGCTGCCTGGGGGCCTAATGAAGGCCCCCAGTTCCTCCATCTTTGTACACCTATTAAGCCCCAGCTTATCCCCCCAAAAATATGCCCTCATACCACTTGATCGACGAAAAATAAAAAAGTTATGGCTCTCGGAATTTGGCGACTCAAAATAAATTTTCTTTTTTACACTTAGGTTTTTACTTGTAAAGGTAGTAAAATATAGAAAAAATGATATATATTTGGTATCGCCATAATCGTATTGACCCACAGAATAAAGTTAACATGTTGTTTTAATTGCACAGTGAATTCCGTAAAAACGAAGCACAAAAAACCATGGGGGAATCATTGCTTTTTTCATTTTCTACCCCACAAATAATTTTTTCCCATTTCCTAGTATATTATATGGCAAAATAAATGGTGCTACAAAAAACTACAACTCATCCTGCAAAAATCAAGCCCTCATAGTACTATATAGACTGAAAAATAAGGGTGTTATAGGGTGTTATGGCTTTTGGAAGGTGGGGAGGAAAAAACAAAAATGAAAATCTGAAAAAGGGCTGCGGCGGGAAGGGGTTAAAAAAAACGGCAAAAAAAAAAAGTTACTACTTACCCAGAACTCCCTGCTTCCCTGTTCTTCCTCAAGTGTGGCCTCCTGAGATGACGTTTCAGACCATGTGACCGCTTCAGACAATCACAGGCTGCAGCGATCACATGGACTGCCGCGTCATCCAGGGAGGTCGGACTGGATGTCAGAAGAGGGACGCGTCACCAAGACAACGGCCGGGGTACGTATGAACTTATTTTTCTTAATATCGCTGCGTTCCAGCACTGATCAGCAGCCTCTTCCCTCTATCAGTGCTGACAGAGAGAAGGGGCTGTGAAGTATCTGTCTGGTTGTGTACCTCTGCCCGCCCGGCGGCTGCTAGGCAACGGCTCCGTCACACACGTGATGCCTTCCGTGTGCCTTCAGTTTTTTTGACGGCCCCATTGACTTGCTTCGCCTCACGGTCACGGAATCTCGGACCAAAGTAGGACATGCTCTACTTTTGTCGGAATGGAGCAACGGGACCGTCCACAAAACTGAAGTGTGCATGGCCAAATTGAAATGAATGGGTCTGGGTGCTAGCCTTCTGAAAAATGCCTAGCACCCTGAAGAAAAAGACTGAAGTGGGCATGAAGCCTTAAAATGTTTACAGAATCTCTATACAATACTAAATTACCTGTATATGTTTCTTTAGTGCCCGATGAAGGTCTCACGACCCAAACGTTGCACATAAAGCCACTGGCATTACGAAAAAATCTAAATAAATATACTTTACCTTTCCAAGAGTGTGCTGAATACAATTCTTTCCATTTCTACATTTGTTTGAAGGTTAACGCCAGCAACCTAGAAATAGCGCACTCCCTGCCAAACTATAAGAATTGTGGTCCTGTTGTCTTGTGGAATAAAGCCCTTCTGCACACGTTGCGTATTAGCTGTGCATTTTCCATGCAGATTTTCCGCATGACGGCAAATTCACAGCATAATATAGTACCAGCCATGTAGATAAAATATTGAAGATATCTCATCTACATGCTACAGAATTTTCCTGCATGGAAAGGAACCTGTGATGCGGGTTTTCACCGCAGATGTCATGCCTTTCAATGAAAGGGTTGAAATCTGCAGTGAAATCCGCAATAAATTCTACATATGATACATGCAGATTTTGCTGTAGATTCTTGGTAGATATTTTCGCTACATGTGCATGGGGCCTTAGAGTATTACATATGTCTCATGTTTTCCAACGGTACTCAAAAGAGAGTTTGAAACACGCTATGCATGCAAGAAACCCCTCTAATGCCGATCAGCTAAAAAAGAGTGAGAAATATTTATCCAGTCAATTTCGGAGACTGGTCGATAGATATAAGAAAATGCCTGCTGGAGGTTGTTGCTGCCAAGAGGCAACACCAGGTATTTGAGTCATTTGTTCTTTTTTCACAGAGCATCACCTCTTTCTTAATATACTGTTTAAATGAAGAATACATTTTGATATGTCCATATATGTTAAAAAAAAAACAAACTTTAGATGGGGAGTCCTTACTTTTTCACATGACCGTACATGTCAGTTTAAAATTCAGATTAAGGCTATGTTCACATTGCATTTACACTTTAATTTCATATGCCATAGCGTATGCGCTGAATGTAAAGCACCAACATATGCCCCTGTATGCCATTCAATGGCATAAGTCATGAGTAGGCTGCCGTACCCAAAAAAATTTATGCAAATATTTTTTGCTGAGCTTTCCTATACTATTAAATAAAGGTATACCAATGTATACCTGCCCAACGCATGATAAAATACACTCTTTTGGCATCCGTCGGGTCTATAAGGCCCTATAGGTACATTCAACACATTGTGAACGTAGCACATCATTTATGGGTTTCCATTTAGTTAATGAATAAACATAAATAAGTGTCTTCCACCTAATGCCACAAAGTGAAATCCATTTCCATTCTTTATTACTAAAATCTCGAACAATTTCCCTTACTGCCATATATTACAAAGTCGCAGTAGCCTCCTCTTGCCTAAACTAGGTAATACCTTTCATGAACAATACGTGTACAGTGCACCAGTGTAGTTCTGTATCTCCTGGGGAGATTATATAGTGGCTCAGCACTTCTAAGAAGAAGACAAAGGAGAGCATAATAAGAAACCTATTACTTTGACAGCTCAGCAAATGTGCGCATCTGCTTCAAGTATGCTTCTGTTACGCTCCTTCTAGCTCACTAGAGACAAAAGATAGCAAAGGTCATTTCTTGTTTCATTGTGCCATAAAATATTTTACATCTATGTTTTCATTTTTATTTTATTTTTCAGTCGGGCATTAAAATATATAAAAAAAAGGGGTATTTCTGCAGTATTTCTGCACAATGTGTTATTACTATTATTTATAAACATTTTTTTACTTCTATCTGTTCAGAGAATTCCATTCATATCTGTCTTCTACTTATTTAATTTTTCAATTTAGTTCTTTGCACATGCATATTCTAGAGTCAATTTAGCTAAAGTTAGGTCTTTGGACTATGAATGGACACTGGAGCTCCCTGAGGAAATGACCAAAAACAAAGAAAAACAAACAATAAGCAGATAGAACTTGTAGGAACATATTCCATATTCTACATACAGAGCAGCCACTTTGTAAAACGAACTCTACAGCCTGGGTTTCTGGTATTCAACACTTTAAGGGGGTTGTTTCACCAAGACAAACCCTTTTTATAATTAACATGCATCCAGACCTCTCTAACCCCCTACCATCAACTGTTATTTTGGTGCTACATCTGATCACGCATGTAGTAAAAACTGAAAAATTGTAGTATTACATGGCAGCCATTTAAATAAATTGGTGTTTATGTAATGCACTATTAGAAAGCAGCTCCCTGTTATGGCACATGGAGGGGGTACCAAGTAAGCGTCAATATGCCCTAATGGGGCTATTTACCTTTAAATGACGATTGGCACTGTGGTAACAGCAGAAAGGAAAAGCAGTTTGGCAACAGTGAAGCCTCATCATACCCTACCTAGGGCTTGATTAAATGGAGTCCCTCTCTTCCTCAGGCAGCTGTATATGTATATTACATTTAGTCCAGTCAGAGATTGTATGTCGAACATGCCGAGTGTTTAAGCATTTCCTGGTATGATGTTTCCGCTTACTTTGGTGCTGTTGTGAGATGGTCAAGAAGGGGTCTTGCAGGTGAGGGATCTCTGTACCATCCCACAGAGGAATTGCGCGGCACAAAGAGGAGACACACAGACTGGAGGAAGATGCAAAAAACAGAACTCTATACTTCTCAGAGGAGCTTGAGCAATCTTAACGGTTTTCAATATTCGAGGCACAGGAACTTTGTTAAGGCAACTTAACAGTCGGTCACAAATAGTCCAGTTAACGGCGGTCACCCATAAGGGTGCTCAGCACTTTAAATGTCACTCAGGCCTCTTATTTATTAGGATTTACTCAGTCCTTTCCAGCCGTACATCGGCTAGCCCTCTCTGGCTCACAGCAATGCAGAGGAACCCAGGCCTCTTCCTTCCCCTCGGCCCTCAGGCTGAACGTAGCCTATTCTACAGCTGCCGACTACCTCCCGCATGGAGCAGTCTACCATCAATCACAGGCATATGCCACAACAAATGTTTAAATCATCCAGCACCTCTTCATATACAAGTTTGGAGTTTTATTTGAAATCCATTAAAACATTGCAAACAATTGTAAGGTCTCTACTATGCCAAAAAAAAACACTTTCTGTTGGGAACTACTTTTTATACTGGGCTGCCTAATCCACCCAACTAACTTTCGGGAGTGCCCTAGCACCTATCACATCTCTACAGGGCTCCCCAGTCATGCAGACCCTGCATGACCCTCCCCGCAACATGGCGCACAGGGTTACATTACCCCGCTACCATGTTGCAACTATACAGCAGCTGGCCAAACAGGTACTATGCAATGTCTATAGTCCAGAAAGGGTACCTGAGGCAATGTAGACAGTAGCAATGGATTTAGGCTAAGATGAGGCTCCGATAGTAGAAAGACACCCGGCGAAGTGCGACACACTAGATGCAGCGGAGGATACAACACGACTCCAACTCTTGACGACACAGAATCACGGGATACAGGCTACAGGCAGCAGGAACGGGTAACACTGGGAACTGGAAAACATTAGGAGACCATTTGCAAAGACAAACTTTAGAAAACACAACAACCCTCAGGCAATGATAAAGAGGGCAGAGCCCCTTTTATAGTCCAGCAGCATTCAGGCCTAATTGCAGATATTCTGCAACTGCACGAACACTGGCCCTTTAAGGCCGTGCTCGCACCCTGCGGGAGACAGTCTCTGAACCAGGAAGTGAGTGCTGGCATCTTTCAGGAGGGAGATGCCGCCGAGAACTCACACGTCCATAGCCGCGGTCGTCAGAGGGTAAGTCAGCACGACGGTCCTCGGCCATAGACGTTACAGTATCCCCCCTCTTACGACCCCTCTTCTTGGGACCAGAGCAGGAGAGAAACTCTTCACGAGGACAGGGGCATCGATGTTCTCCTCTGGCTCCGAAGACCTCTCCTCTGGGTCAAATCTCCTCCAATCCACCAAATAAAACGTCCTTCCTCCCACTTTCTTGGTGGCAAGGATCTCCCTCAATTCGAAAGTCCCTGATGAGCCGCCAGGAGCCACTGCGGAACTAGGAGTCCTGGAGTAGCGGTTCAGGGACACGGGCTTCAGCAGGGAGACATGGAAGGAGTTAGGGATCCTGAGGGTAGGAGGCAGCCGAAGCTTGTAGGACACAGAATTTATTTGCAGCAGAATCTCGAAGGGTCCGAGGAACCTGGGGGCAAATTTGCAGGACAGCACCCTCAGCCGGATATTCTTGGAAGACAGCCAGACCTTCGTACCTGGAAGAAACTGGGGAGGCTCTCGTCTTCTAATGTCTGCCTTTTTCTTCATGCGGTCCACCGCCAGCAGAATAGAAGATCGGGGTCTGTTGCCATATCTGCAGAAAGTCCCTGAAGGTAGAGTCAGCTGCAGGCACCTGGGACATAGTAGAGACAGGAAGAGGTATTCGTGGATGTTGGCTGTAGACAATAAAGAACGGACTGGAGGTGGTGGACTCACTAGTATGGTTGTTATAGGAGAACTCCGCCCACGGAAGCAGCTGCACCCAGTCATCATGCCGCCTGCAGACAAAGTGCCGCAGATAGTTCTCCATAATCTGGTTAACCCTCTCGACTTGACCATTGGACTGGGGATGGTAGGCCAAGGAGAAGTCCAACTTTACACCGAGGAGACCCCAGAGTGCTCTCCAGAACTTCGAGGTGAACTGGACCCCTCAATCCGAGACAAAATTACAGAGGCAAGCCGTGCAGACGGAAGATGTGTTGGGCGAAGAGATCGGCCAGTCGGGAAGCAGAAGGATGACCAGTCAGTGCAACAAAATGAGCCATCTTGGAAAATTGATCCACCACCACCCAGACCACACTGCACCCAGCAGAGAGAGGCAGATCTGTAACAAAGTCCATTGCAATATGTCGCCAGGGAGCATCAGGCACAGGCAGTGGTTGGAGCAGACCAGCTGGTCTGTAGTGGGCCACTTTATTTGCTGTGCACACTGTACAGGAGGAGACCAAGTCCGTGATGTCTTTGGGCAGCGTGGGCCACCAGAACTGACGGGCAATTAGGTCTCGGGTCTTACGGGCACCCGCGTGACCTGCCAGCTTGGAACTACACTACCGTTCAAAAGTTTAGGGTCACTTAGAAATTTCCTTATTTTTGATAGAAAAACACAGTTTTTTTCAATGAAGATAACATTAAATTAATCAGAAATACACTCTATACATTGTTAATGTGCTAAATGACTATTCTAGCTGCAAACGTCTGGTTTTTAATGCAATATCTACATAGGTGTATAGAGGCCCATTTCCAGCAACCATCACTCCAGTGTTCTAATGGTACATTGTGTTTGTTAACTGTGTTAGAAGGCTAATGGATGATTAGAAAACACTTGAAAACCCTTGTGCAATTATGTCAGCACCGCTGTAAACAGTTTTGCTGTTTAGAGGAGCTATAAAACTGACCTTCCTTTGAGCTAGTTGAGAATCTGGAGCATTACATTTGTGGGTTCGATTAAACTCTAAAAAATGGCTAGAAAAAGAGAGCTTTCATGGGAAACTCGACAGTCTATTCTTGTTCTTAGAAATTAAGGCTATTTCATGCGAGAAATTGCCAAGAAACTGAAGATATCCTACAACGGTGTGTACTACTCCCTTCAAAGGACAGCACAAACAGGCTCTAACCAGAGTAGAAAGAGAAGTGGGAGGCCCCCGCTGCACAACTGAGCAACAAGACAAGTACATTAGAGTCTCTAGTTTGAGAGATAGACGCCTCAAAGGTCCTCAACTGGCAGCTTCATTAAATAGTACCCGCAAAACACCAGTGTCAAAGTCTACAGTGAAGAGGCGACTCCGGGATGCTGGCCTTCAGGGCAGGGTGGCAAGAGTGGCAATGAAAAAGCCATATCTGAGACTGGCTAATAAAAGGAAAAGATTAATATGGGCAAAAGCACACCGACATTGGACGGAGGAAGATTGGAAAAAAGTGTTATGGACAGACGAATCGAAGTTTGAGGTGTTTGGATCACACAGAAGAACATTTATGAGACGCAGAACAACTGAAAAGATGCAGGTAAAGGGATTTTGAATAAGGAAGGCTATCACTCCATTTTGCAACGCCATGCCATACCCTGTGGACAGCGCTTGATTGGAGCCAATTTCATCCTACAACAGGACAATGACCCAAAGCACACCTCCAAATTATGCAAGAACTATTTAGGGAAGAAGCAGGCAGCTGGTATTCTATCTGTAATGGAGTGGCCAGCACAGTCACCAGATCTCAACCCCATAGAGCTGTTGTGGGAGCAGCTTGACCGTATGGTACGCAAGAAGTGCCCATCAAGCCAATCCAACTTGTGGGAGGGGCTTCTGGAAGCATGGGGTGAAATTTCTCCCGATTACCTCAGCAAATTAACAGCTAGAATGCCAAAGGTCTGCAATGCTGTAATTGCTGCAAATGGAGCATTCTTTGACGAAAGCAAAGTTTGAAGGAGAAAATTATTATTTCAAATAAAAATCATTATTTCTAACCTTGTCAATGTCTTGACTATATTTTCTAGTCATTTTGCAACTCATTTGATAAATATAAATGTGAGTTTTCATGGAAAACACAAAATTGTCTGGGTGACCCCAAACTTTTGAACGGTAGTGTATGTCCCCAGCCAGCGAAGGATTCTTCCTCTGTGCCAGACGTACAAAGGACATTCCCGGAGGTATGTCTCTAACTTGCAGAGGGTTGACAGAGATGATGCAGGAAGGGTCAATGATATTCTGTAGGGACTCCACAGTGTCCTCTGTCTCAAAAGACCTAGACAAGGCATCGGCCCTCACATTCTTGTCGGAAGGTCGGTAGTAGAGTTCGAACTGGAACCGAGCAAAGAACAGTGACCCCTTGGCTTGACAAGGATTCAGCCGTTGAGCCGTCTGAAGATAGGTGAGGTTCTTGTGGTACGTGAAGACCAGGATTGGATGATCTGCGCTTGCTAGTAGGTGTCTCCACTCCTGCAGGGCCAGCTTGATGGCCAGTAACTCCAGTTCCCCAATCGAGTAGTTGCACTCTGCGGGAGAAAACAGCTTAGAGTAGTAGCCACATACCACAGTCTTGCCTTTAGAACCTCTCTGGAACAGAAGTGCGCCAGCACCAACAAAGGAGGCGTCCACCTCCAATGAAAACTGTAGAGTCACATCAGGATGATGAAGAATTGAGGCTGACGTGAAGGCCTTCTTTAAGCTATTGAACGCGGCCTCTGCTTCTGGAGTCCACTCCTTGGCATTCATGCCCTTTTTGGTGAGGGTGGAGATAGGAGCAGTCAATGAACAGCCGGTAGAAATTGGCGAATCCCAGGAAGCGCTGTATGGCCTTTAAGCCTTGAGGGCGTGGCCATTCCAGGACAGCCTTTACCTTCTCAGGATCAATTTTAAGGCCCTGATCTGAGATGATATAGCCCAGGAAGGGTAGAGACTTTCTCTCAAACACGCACTTCTCCAGCTTGGCATATAGGTGATTCTCCCTTAATCAAAGCAACACTTGGCGGACATGTCTCTGATGAGTTACAGGATCTGGGGAAAAAAATCGAAATGTCATCGAGATACACCACAACACAGACATAGAGGAGATCACGGAAAATATAATTTACGAATTCTTGAAAAACCGCGGGGGTGTTACACAGGCCGAAGGGCTTAACCAGGTATTCATAGTGCCCATCACATGTATTAAATGCAGTCTTCCACTCATCACCTTGACGAATCCGGATTAGATTGTAAGCCCCCTGCAGGTCTTATTTAGAAAAAATTTTGCCCCCCGTATACGATCAAACAGTTCGGAGATAAAAGGCAAGGGATATCTGTTCTTTACCGTGATCTGATTGAGACCCCGGTAGTCAATGTAGGGTCAGAGGGAACCGTCTTTCTTTTCGATAAAGAAAAACCCCGCCCCAGCTGGGGATGAGGACTTGCGTATGAAGCCCCTCTCTAGATTCTCTGAAGGGCTCCCACTTGAAGCCTCAGCGGCTTGGTTACAGACAAAGTTGGGTCAGACAACGTTAGTCCATCCACTGAGGCAACTATCAACGGCTTCTCGAGAAGGGTAGTAGGCAAATGAAGAAGATCCACAAGGTCTTTACGCATGAAATTGGCTGTGGAGCCAGAGTCCAGGTAGACAGAGACCGGATGGGGCCTCTCGCCAGCGACAATGGTCACAGGGATGAACAGCTTGGAGGAGAGTTCTCTATCAAATGCTGTGTCACCCAGGATTGTCTCTCCAACCAATCCTAGGCGTTTAAGTTTTTTGGCTTCTGGGGACACAGACACACAACATGGCCAGCAAGGCCGCAATATAGTCCAGAAGTAAGCCTGCACTGTTTCTCCTGGACCGATAGTTTGAGACGATCCACTTGCATCGGAAATTTGGGTGAAACAGCAGATGAAGACAAGAGGGGTTGCTGGAAGTTGGGAGCCAACCTAGGGAGTCTTCTCTCATGACGAACCTCTTGGGATCTCTCTCTCTGAGCCTCATGTCCACTCGGGTGGCGAGTAATATTAGGTCGTCCAAGGTAGATGGTATATCACGAGCAGCAATCGTCTTTAATCTCGGATTGCAAACCAAGCCCGAAGGAAGCTACTAACGCCTCGTTGTTCCAGCACAGTTCTCCTGCCAGGGTACGGAACTGGATTGTGTACTCGCCCACAGAGGTGTTCTCCTGGCGAAGGTTCAGCATAGAGGTAGCTGCCAATGAGACTCATCCAGGCTCTTCGAACACAGTACGGAATAAGCGCACAAACCCCTGGAAGTCTCGGGTCCCTGTCGTTCCCAGATTGGATTCGCCCAAGCCACGTGCCTTGCCGGCAAGCAAGGAAATAATGAAGGTGATCCTGGCTCCATCTGAAGGAAATGCTCTGGCGTGCAGGGTGAAGTGGATATGACACTGGTTAAGAAATCCACTGCACGCACTTGTGTCTCCATGAAAATGAGGTGGCAGTGGCAGCGAGAACCGAGGATCAGAACTGGTGCTGCCAGGAGGTGTAGCAAGAGGATCAGTCGGGGAAGCTGGAGCAGAGAAGGAAGCAGCTAGCGCCCCTAGCTGCTGTGCCATGGAGTCTACTGCCACAAGAAGTTGATCCTGTTGTGATCGCAGATCTTGCAGGTCTGCCTGCATGGCTTGGGAGGATGACAGGCCCATGAATTGACCAGCAGGTTTCATGGCCTGAGCGTACTGTCACGGCGTGGGGTGTGGATCCACTGGGCCATACCGCATAGCGGGATAGCAGCTGGCCAAACAGGTGCTATGCAATGTCTATAGTCCAGAAAGGGTACCTGAGGCAATGTAGACAGTAGCGATGGATTCAGGCTAAGATGAGGCTCCGATAGTAGAAAGACACCCGGCGGGGTGCGACACACTAGATGCAGCGGAGGATACAATATGACCCCCAACTCTTGACGGCACAGAGGCACGGTAGCACGGGATACAGGGTACAGGCAGCAGAAACGGGTAACACTGGGAACTGGAAAACACTAGGAGACCATTTGCAAAGACAAACTTTAGGTAACAGAACAACGCTCAGGCAATGATCAAGAGCCCCTTTTATAGTCCAGCAGCATTCTGGGCTAATTGCAGATATTCTGCAACTGCACGCACACTGGCCCTTTAAGGCCGTGCACGCGCGGGCGCCCTGCGGGAGACAGTCTCTGAACCAGGAAGTGAGTGCCGGTGTCTCTCAGGAGGGAGATGCCGCCGAGAACTCACACGTCCATGGCCGCGAGCGTCAGAGGGTAAGTCAGAACGACGGTCCGTGGCCATAGACGTTACGCATGCGTCCCTTGTAACTACCGCCAACCAGACCATGTACAATACAGACATTAAAACATATATACAGTCATAAATATATGCATTAAATTCCTGGCATGTCATAACTATGGAGTAACATGGTACACATCACCCCAGCTACAAATTTTTCCATCAGCAGCAAAAGAACAGTAAAGATAAACACAGATTGCATTACAGGTATGCACACCACCTATATATAAAGACGCTTTATGCACAGCATGATTCACACTGTGTGTACCCCAAACATATGTACAGTAAGTGCTGCGACACAAAGGGGAAAGAAGCTAAAACCCCTTCTCCCGATCTACTATTTACTCTATTAATGCAGATGGATTTTTTTATATTTGCCATTCTTAATTTTATTTTTAGACAAAAAGCTATACATAAATGTGTCACTAGTACAAATCTTGCAATCCCTGTTTCTTGGTCAGAAAGAAATTGCAAATATTTCTGCCGTTTTTTTTATCCAAGGGACTTACATTATCACCTACTAACCATCTGAATGAAACCAATTCCAAAATGCATTTCAAGCTCAGTAAAAACTGCCAATCTAAATTGTGAGATTCAAGTCAATGTGAAGAAGCTCCATAGAGACGTTGTGCATGTTAAACTCACAGAAGCAGGTCACTGTGGAAAATAACATTTTCCATTGCCTCAATCTATCTGCATACAAATATAGTCGGAAGCTAATAAAGCAGCTGCTATGCTGTGATAATTTTCTTTTTTAACTACATTTCACTTTTATTTGTATAAGTGGCCAGGAAATACACAACCTCATATTCAGTTTTAGAAGCATGTCCAGTAATTTTAATGGATATTATAAATGTGCAGGTCTTCAATGTAATAGTATTTATATGGTTTTATTTTTACTTTAGTACAATAGTGTACATGCACGACTCAAGTATTTCGATTAGTGTTGTATTAATGAAGTTCTATGCTTTAGCAGAACTTAAGGATATGCTACATGCTCAGCCAACTCACTTGACAGATCTGCAGTTCGCTAATCAAAACGGCACAACTGGCATATATATATATATATATATATATATATATATATATATATATATATATATATATATATATACTTTTTTTTTTTGCATATTTCCTATGCAGAGAAAATCCTGCTTACAGGCAATTACATCTCTACCAAAAATTAAAAATTAGGTGGATATAAATAATACAGTGAAATACTATCGCCTCTCCTGGCCTATCCTACAAAATATATTTTTCTCTGTTTTAGTTTTGATGAGAGTCTTGTAGAAAGAGAGACCATATTGACAAATCCGATGGCACATTTTATTTTTCCTAAATAGTTTTTAAGTTAAAAGATGAACATTAGAAAAGTGTTGGTGGGGGGATGTTTTGCTGATCAAAGGGATTATAGAGGATTAAAAAAAAGGGCAGTTTTCTCCGCAAAATAGCGCCAAACCTGTCCACAGATTGCGTGTGGCATTACATCTCGGCTCCATTCACTTCAATGGAAATAAGATGCAATGCTACACACAACCTGTTGACAGGTGTTGCCCAGTTTTTGGTAGCCATATTTTTCTATTCCTGTAAAACTCCTCTTCCTGCACCACGACATAATAGAATGTCGTGGTGCGGGGGTATGAGGTTTGGAACAGGCTCACCTGCTGAGCCCGCTCCGTAGGTGTTGTGTGTCAGCTGTATATTACAGCTGACACCCAGGACTAACGGCCAGGAACAGCGATCATGCGGTTTCTGGCTGTTTAACCCCTTAGATGCTGCAATCAATCACGATCGCAGCATCTAAAATGTTAGAAAGAGGGGACGCCCTTCTGACATCTCATCGGCCCCCCTATGACGCGATCAGGGGGTGCTGATGGTTGTCATGGCAGCCAAGGGGCCTAATGAAGGCCCCAAGAACTGCCTCTCTACATGTCCTGTTAAGCCCTGCCCCACACCCGCTGGCGCCCCTCTCGCAGTGTGGCGGCTGGCGCCCTGTGCGACCGCACTGGCCGAATGTATCTAAGGCCGGCCATGTTTGTATCAAAATATTAATTAGCGTATATATAGTACTTTTTCGAGAACAAGCGCACAGGTCATAACTTAAATGTGCTTAGGAAAGATCAATATTCAAAAGATAAATGTCACTAAAGATATATTGATCTCCAACACTATTGGAAAACTCAAGGATGCCCGCTATTAAAGAAGAAGCTAAATCAATTACTATATATGAAAATCGCTACAATAAGTGATATATATATATATATATACATATATATATACTACTGACAAACAGGTTCTCACTAAATAATGTGTCAAAATATGGACATTAAATAATAAGGGTATGCCATTAAAGGGAAGTTTAAACGCCACAAAAAGTAAGGGAAAACCGAGAGATACAAAATCACAATATATAATATATAATCTTTAATATTTGGCATCACTATAGTGTAAACAGTCAAGAGTCTAGTGGACATATATGTTATTCATTTGCAAAATACAGAACAAAGAAATCGTAGGCAATATGATGGTCCGCATATGGAAAAATAGGTTCGGAGGAGGAAGTCCACGTACATATTTTCAACTAGAAAAATATAGAAAAATGAGAAAGAATTCATAAATAAACATAAAAGCTGCTTAGTACAACATATAATATAAACTAAAATAATTTATTCATAGCACATATATGTTCAGTTTCTATACCATACTCAGGATATGCAAGAAAATACAGGGACATCCTAACCAGACCACACCTCAATGACCCTTTTATATAATGCCAGCACTGACCTTAAAGTCAAGATTGAAGCCATTAGAAGATAACGTATTGAGTCGGAAAATCCATTCTAGTTCTTTACGTTTCAGTTTAGCTGTTCTATCACCTCCTCTCCTATGTAGTGGTATATAGTCTATAATCGAAAAGCTAAGGTCATTGACACTATGTCCAGCACTTACAAAATGGCTTGAGACAGGTAAATCTAGTCTCTTTGTGCGGATAGTCGGCTTATGCTTATTAATTATGATTCTACATTCTTGTGTTGTTTCCCCAATATAAAATAATTTACAGGGGCAATGTAAGGCATATATCACAAAGGTTGATGAACACGTAAGAAAATGCTTAATCTGAAGTGTTGGCATATACTAGCGATATTTAAAAATTGGAATACCCCATTAATATAGTTACGCCTTTTTTACATTTTTGGTTCATATTGGTCAGGAGTTATTCATACTAGTTTTTTTCAAACCCAAATTGGGATGAAGAGTTTTGTAATTGATGCCTGTGATGGAAATCTTTGTGTACGTCCACACGGCAGACTTTGCGTGGCGGACCCACCGCAATATCCGCTTCAGAATTATTCCTGCCGTAGGCAGGAAGATTCCTCTTCCCATTAAATTCAATGGGAGGTTCGGACGGGACGCTTCATTTTTCCGCTAGCTGAAAAAATCAGCTAGCGGGGGAAAAAAGAAGCGTCCGACCCTAATTGAAATGAATTGGAGGTGGAATTTTGTGGAGGAATCCTCATCAAAAACTCTGCTGTGTGAAAAGGGCCTTTCTAGGGTTTTGACTAAAAATAGAGAGCAAAAAATAAGACTTCCATGAGAACAGTGTGAACTGAGTTTTTATTTGTAACCAGGGTTGGGACTAGCAGATTAAGGGTATGTTCACACGCTGAGAGGCAGTTACGTGTGAAAAGACAGACTGTTAACAGCTGCCTCGTTTCACACGTAAAAGCTCCTCCTCGTAATTTACGAGGCGTCTGAGACGCTCGTAAACCTTGAGCCGTGCTTCATTGATTTCAATGAAGAACGGCTCAAATTACGTGGCAAAGAAGTGCCCTGCACTTCTTTGCCGAGGCAGTAAATTTACGCGTCGTCGTTTGACAGCTGTCAAACGACGACGCGTAAATTACAGGTCGTCTGCACAGTACGTCGGCAAACCCATTCAAATGAATGGGCAGATGTTTGCCGACGTATTGCAGCCCTATTTTCAGACGTAAAACGAGGCATAATACGCCTCGTATACGTCTGAAATTTGGCCATGTGAACATACCCTTAGGGCTTGGTTTTCTACAGAACTTCAAAAACCAGTGTTAATCACTGATCACAATGGTGAAAAATAACAGATGACTAGTTATTACTCATTAACCAGCTAGAAGGGAGACAAATGTATGGTTGTGCCTGATGCAAATTGATCAAATTTGTGGTTAGTTTGGTGCATGTTTCTATGGGGATCATCCAGTCTTCCAGTGTTTGTACCCGTGTTTTAACTGTCTGAATTTCGGATGTAACACCCAAACTCTTCAACCGTACTACCGAAATACCTGCAGCCGTATAGGAATATGTGGTGCTATAAGTTTGGTTCAGTAGAACTGCAGGGAATTCAGCGGTTACACTTTCACACATACCTGTAGTGTGCTGTGCGGCAAATCAGCGTGCAATATTTACCACAAGGTACTGTGTTTTTTTTCATTGGAGTTTTGAGCGCGCAGTTTTAAAAAATTGTTTCACTTGTGGATACTTATTTTAAAATAAGATAAAAAATGTTTTATGGAAGACCGGTAGGTACAATTCTGGCTACCACTGACATGATCCGTAACACATTTCCTTTTATAAGATTACTACAGGTTGTATAATAGCCGTGTATTCAGGAAAAAATTAAAACGAAAATCCAAAAAATGGCTGTGACGGGAAGGGTTAGGGCCTGGGTGACTTGCCATGACTGATAGAACCATGAATCCTGCTTTCTACAAGAAAATTCTGAAGCAGAATGTCTAGTTATAAGTCCATGATCTGATGCTCAAGCACAGGTTATGCAACAATATCAACAATCCGAAGCACACAAGAAAGTCCTGACTTGAACCTTATTACGATGCTGTTGCTTGACCTAAAACAGGCAATTCATACTCAAAAGCTCTCCAATGTGGCGTAAACTGTAGTGTAAACTGAAGCAATCCTGCAAAAAAAGAGGGTGCCACAAGTCCTCGACAGCGTTGTAAAAAAGACTGATCTCTAGTTATCAGAAGTGTGTGGTTGCAGTTATTGGTGTTTAGAGATGAGCGAACTTTTCAAAAGTTCGGTTAGTTCGCCGAATTTCACAAAAAAGTTCGATTCGGACCGAACTAGTTCGGACCGAACCTGTCACTTACGTGCGCCGAGCATGCTACTGTCTCGGGTGCTGATAGAGTTAATGGGCTGCACTAACTCTTTCAGCAACCTTGACAGTACATGCTCGGCGCGCGGAAAATACAATTTAAATGCAATAAAAAAATAAAAATTATACGTTCGTACTTACTTTCCTCCTGTCCGGCCTCCAGCGATGACGTTTCATCCCTTTCGCCGCTGCAGCCAATCACAGGCTGTAGTGGCGGTCACGCACGTCAGGATGACGCTTCATCCCACGTGACCGCCTCTGCAGCCAATCACAGGCTGCAGCGGCGACATGGATGAAACGTCATCGCTGGAGGCCGGACAGGAGGAAAGTAAGTATGAACGTATTATTATTTTTTTGGGCATGTATGTATGTTTGCATGTATGTTGTATGTTGTCATGTATGTATATATATATGTGCATGTATGTTGGCATGTATGTATATATGTGCATGTGTGTATGTATATTTGCATGGATATATTTGCATGTATGTATGTATGTTTGCATGTATGTATGTTTGCATGAATGTATGTTTGTATGCATGTATGTATGTTTGCATGAATGTATGTTTGCATGAATGTATGTTTGCATGAATGTATGTTGTCATGTATGTATGTTGTCATGTATGTATGTTGTCATGTATGTATGTTGTCATGTATGTTTGTATGTATATTTGCATGTATATATTTGCATGTATGTATGTTTGCATGTGTGTATGTTGGCATGTATGTATATATGTGCATGTATATTTGCATGTATATATTTGCATGTATGTATGTATGTTTGCATGAATGTATGTATGTATGTTTGCATTTTATGTATGTTTGCATGTATGTATGTATGTATGTTTGCATTAATGTATGCATGTATGTCGTCATGTATGTATGTTGTCATGTATGTATATATGTGCATGTTTGTATGTATATTTGCATGTATATATTTGCATGTATGTATGTATGTATGTATGTTGGCATTTATGTATGTTTGCATGAATGTATATTTGTATGTATGTATGTTGTCATGTATGTATGTTGTCATGTATGTTGGCATGTATGTATACATGTTTGTATGTATGTATGTTTGCATGTATGTATGTTGTCATGTATGTTTGCATGTTTTTATTTTTGCATGTATGTTTGCATGTATGTTTATATATATATGTGCATGTGTGTAATTATGTTTGCATGTATTTATGTTTGCATGTATATTTGTGCATGCTTGTATATATGTATGTATGTATCTTTGCATGTTTGTATGTATGGTTTCATGTGTGTGTGTATGCATGTATGTATGATAGTTTGCATGTATGTATGTGTGTATGTTTGTATATATGTATGTATGTATGTTTGCATGTATGTTTGTTTGTATATATGTCTGTATGGCCATGTATGATACTGTCTGCTGGCGCCCTGTATCTAAGTCAACTTCGTGGCAGGCTTCTATACATGGTATAACAGTCAGTATCACACATTAAACTGAATCTAAGCCTACGACATGTTTTATTTCATTTTTTTTTTTTTTACAGGTTTGGTGTTTGGACTACGTCGGTTTCGAGGACTACTTCGATGACGGTTTTTTTTTCTACAATAAAATGGTTAATGAGGGTTGTGTTGGGGGTGCTTTATTTCAATAAAATATTTTATCTATATCTTTGTCTTTTTCTTTTCAAATTTTATTACTACCACTTTAGTAATGGCCGCTGTCTGAGTGACAACATCCATTACTAAGGCGAGGCTTAGTGTTAGCCGGTGCAGAGGCTAACACTAACCACCATTATTACCCCGGTACCCACCACCACCAGGGGTGCCGGGAAGAGCCAGGTACGATCCAGTACCCGACCATCTGTTGTGATGGTCGGGCTCTGGGGCGGCCGCAGGCTGGTATTATGAGGCTGGGAAGGGCCAAAAACAGTGGACCTTCCCACCCTTGTAATGCTAGGCTGCTGCTGCTGTGTTGTATCTGGCTGGTTATAAAAGTGGGGGGGACCCCCACGTCATTTTTTTTTAATTATTATTTTTTTTTTATTTTTTTTTAAAAAAGACATTGGGTTCCACCCAATTTATCATAACCAGCCACATACAACACAGTGTTATTAGCCTGGGAATGGACAAAACCAGTGGCCCTTCCCACCCATGTAATGCCAGACTGCTGCGGCCTTGTATATGGGTGGTTATTAAAAATGTGGGGGACCCAACGTCTATTGTTAAATTAAAAAAAAAAAACGACATGGGGTCCCCCTCATTTTTATAACCAGCCCGATACAACACAGCAGCAGCAGCCTAGCATTACAAGGGTGGGAAGGTCCACTTTTTTGGGCCCTTCCCAGCCTCATAATACCAGCCTACGGCCGCCCCAGTACCCGACCATCACAACAGATGGTCGGGTACTGGATCGTACCAAGCTCTTCCCGGCACCCCTGGTGGTGGTGGGTACCGGGGTAATAATGGGTGGTTAGTGCTAGCCTCTGCACCGGCTAACACTAAGTACCGCCTTAATAATGGACGCTGTCAATCAGCCAACTGCCATTATCTAGGCACTAATAAAGTTTAAAAAAAACCACAAAGACAATTCTTTTTTATTGAAATAAGAAATCCCCAACAAAACCCTCGTTAACCATTTTATTAAAATTTGAAAAAAACGTAGATCTACGCAGTAGTCCAACGAATTGAAGATGTAGTCCAATCGGTACATCAAAATCTGCAACAACATAAAAAAACAGTTATCAATGTGAACAATAACAATACTTCTACTCACCTACACACATATATACACGCACACACACACACACACACACACACACACACACACACACACACACACACAAACAACCATACACAAACACACACACACACACACACACACACACATATACACAAACACACATATAAACAAACACACCCATATATACACAAACACACACATATACAAAAACACACAAACATCTACACACAAACATATATACAAATACACCCATCTATATACACAAACACACCCATATATACACAAACACACACTTAAACACACACCCATATACACAAACACACACATATACAAAAACACACACACACAAACATCTACACACAAACATATACACATACACCCATATATACACACACATATATACACAAACACATATACACAAACACACATAAACACAAACACACATATAAAAACAAAAACAGACAAAGACACATACCCAAACACACACACTGTTTCTTTTAAATGCTGCTGGGGAACCCGCTCGATCCACTATATAAGGCTGCGCTACAGTGCAGCATTTAAAAGAAACAGGATCCTGACCTGTCCATAGAGTTTAAGGCAGCACAGAGTATTTCAAGAGAGGAGCACGGCCGGCCACAGCAGCACTGAATCTGCACGCTCATCTCCTGAAATACTCTGTGCTGCCTTAAACTCTATGGACAGGTCAGGATCCTGTTTCTTTTAAATGCTGCACTGTAGCGCAGCCTTATATAGTGGATCGAACGGGTTCCCTAGCAGCATTTAAAAGAAACAGGATCCTGACCTGTCCACAGAGTTTAAGGCAGCACAGAGTATTTCAGGAGAGGAGCACGGCCGGCCACAGGCAGCCGGTCGTTTTTCCAAGCCGTGCTCCCATTATGCACACGACCGTAAAAACACCCGTTATTGCGGGTCGTAATTACGACCCGCAATAACGGGCTCATAGACTTCTGTTACCCACGGGTACCTTCCCGTTTTCTCACGGGAAGGTGCCCGTGCCGTTAAAAAAATAGAACATGTTCTATTTTTCTATTTTACGGGCCGTGCTGCTATAAAATTTAGGGTATGTTCACACGACAGCGTCCGTAACGGCTGACATTACGGGGATGTTTCCGCCTGAAAACATCCCCGTAATTTCAGCCGTAACGGCATGTGCAGGCGCTTGAACGCCGCGTCCATTACGGACGTAATTGGCGCTGCTATTCATTGGAGTCAATGAATAACGGCTCCATTTACGGCCAAAGAAGTGACAGGTCACTTCTTTGACGCGGGCGTCTATTTACGCGCCGTCATTTGACAGCGGCGCGTAAATATACGCCTCGTGTGAACAGACAAACGTCTGCCCATTGCTTTCAATGGGCAGATGTTTGTCAGCGCTATCGAGGCGCTATTTTCGGGCGTAATTCGGGGCAAAAAATCCCGAATTACATCCGTAATTAGTGCGTGTGAACACAGGGTATGTTCACACGCACTAATTACGGACGTAATTCGGGCGTTTTTGCCCCGAATTACGTCCAAAAATAGCGCCTCGATAGCGCTGACAAACATCTGCCCATTGAAAGCAATGGGCAGACGTTTGTCTGTTCACACGAGGCGTAATTTACGCGCCGCTGTCAAATGACGGCGCGTAAATAGACGCCCGCGTCAAAGAAGTGACCTGTCACTTCTTTGGCCGTAATTGGAGCCGTTATTCATTGACTCCAATGAATAGCAGCGCCAATTACGTCCGTAATGGACGCGGCGTTCAAGCGCCTGCATATGCCGTAACGGCTGAAATTACGGGGATGTTTTCAGGCGGAAACATCCCCGTAATTTCAGCCGTAACGGACGCTGTCGTGTGAACATACCCTTATAATGACAGCACGGCTCGTAAAAGCGGCCAGCTGCCCGTGGCCGGCCGTGCTCGTAATTACGAGTCGTAATTATGAGCACGACCCGTAAAATAAAAAAAATATAACATGTTCTATCTTTTTAACGGCACGGGCACCTTCCCGTGAGAAAACGGGAAGGTACCCGTGGCTAACAGAAGTCTATGGGCCCGCTATTTCGGATCGTAATTACGACCCTTAATAACGGGTGTTTTTATGGTCGTGTGCATGAGGCCCCGTAATGACGGGTGGCTACATGTGTGCACCCGTCATTACGGCAGCGTTGCTAGGCGACGTCAGTAAATAGTCACTCTTCAGGGTGCTGAAAGAGTTAACTGATCGGCAGTAACTGTTTCAGCACCCTGGACAGTGACTACCGATCACAATATAGAGTACCTGTAAAAAAAAAAAGACGTTCATACTTACCGGGAACTCCCTGCTTCCTCCAGTCCGGTCTCCTGGCCGTTGCCTTGGTGACGCGTCCCTCGCGACATCCGGCCCGACATTCCTTGATGACGACGCAGCCCATGTGAGCGCTGCAGCCAATCACGGGCTGCAGAGGCCTCTGCAGCCAATCACGGGCTGCAGAGGCCTCTGCAGCCAATCACAGGCTGCCGCGTCAGAAAAGAAGGTCGGACTGGAGGAAGAAGAGGGACTCGTCCGCAAGACAACGACCAGGTACGTATGAAATGCTTTTTATTTTATTTTTAATCAGCAGCCTCTTTTCTCTATCAGTGATTGATAGAGACAAGTGGCTGCCGATTTGTATAATATTTTTGACCGGGTTCGGTCAAAACGGGTTCGGCCGAACCCGGTGAAGTTCGGATTCGCTGCGAACCGAACTTTTCCGGAAGTTCGGACCGAAACCGGGTTCGGTTGTCCCGGTTCGCTCATCTCTATTGGTGTTAAAAGTTTATCAAAGGGGTTTTCCCATCAATTTTGATATATCGCCTATCCATAGGTTAGATTAGTGGGAAACCCCCACTAATCGTTAGGACAAAGGAAGCCAGTTCCTCTACATCAGGATAGTACTAGTGAGAAGTTGGAAGGAGCAGTAGCTGAGAATGCTACTCCATACAACTCTATGGAAGATACAGAAACAGTCAGGTCTATCTGATGCATGGATTGACATCACATATGCTCAGTCACTATTCCATACAGCTCTACTCGTATAATCCATCTTGTGAATAGAAGATAAATGTTATCGGTGGGAAAACCTTGTACATTTTAGAAGACAATAACTTTTCCATATCTGACCACTTAATGTTGGAAGGATTTTTACATTCACAAAATTAATACCATAGTTTATCTAAAATCTGTATTTTTTTGTTTACACAGGTTGTATACTTCATATATATCTTTTAAGATCTGAAACAATTAAATGTGACAAATGTAATGTCAGGATAGGGAGACAGACAGGTGAGCCCTAATCTAACCGCCACTCAGTCCCTGCCTACTTGCACAGCCCGTCCTAGGCGACGGCGTACAACTGGGCGATGGTCCCTACGCTCAATATGTGCACGACAGACAAACAAGACAAGGGAACACAAAAGCAAAGGAATGTTGGGCAGTTGCCCACGGCAACACCGTGAGCAACAGAGTAGTCGGCGAGCCGAGTCAAACCAGGAGTGTACGTGGTAACAAATGCAGAGCAGGAGAATAGTCAGTCCAGCCAGGGTCAATATGAAGCTAAGGTCAATGGTATCAGCAGGAACAGCAGAGCCAGGAAACAGGAGAATCACAGGAAAAGGACAAGCAGCAAATGAAGGTATAAGTGGACCAAGGGCGGGAGCTAGAACCGTCTAGCCAGGCTGTGTTAGGCTCTCCCACTCCTCAGCCTACCAGCCTGATTGGTAGCAGATCGAGTCACTCTAGCAGACCTAGGAACAGATGCAGGCTGATTGACCACGGGCATCGACACAGAAGCTGTGTCAGGCAAATCCTTCACAGTACCCCCCTTTTATGAGGGGCCACTGGACCCATCCTAGGTGGACCTGGCTTGTTGGGGAACCGAAGATGGAACTTCCTGAGCAATACCCAAGTCCTCTCCTCTCCAATGGACCAGGTACTGGAGGGAGCCTTGGACCATCCTGCTGTCCACAATCTTGGCCACCTCGAATTCTACCCCTTCACGGGTAAGAACAGGGACCAGAGGTTTCCTCGAGGTAGCCAAGGACGGGGAGCAGCGTTTCAGGAGGGAGGCATGGAACACATTGTGTATTTGAAAAGACGGGGGTAACTCCAGCGGGAAGGAGACAGGGTTAATGACCTCAATGACCTTGTACGGCCCTATATACCGGGGAGGAAATGTTTTGGACGGAACTTTAAGGCACACATTTTTTTAAGACAGCCACACCCGATCCCCGACCACAAACAAGGGGTTAGCAGAACGTCTATTATCTGCCTGAGTCTTTTGTATGCTCTGGGACGCCTCAAGGTTCTTCTGAACCTGGGCCAAGACTGTGCACAGTTCCCGATGAATGACATCTACCTTGGGATTGTTGAAACCACCAGGTAAAACGGAGGAGAACCGTGGATTAAATCCAAAATTACAGAAAAAGGGGGAGACCCCTGACGAGTTACTGACCCGGTTATTGAGGGAAAATTCGGCGAGGGGAATAAAGGAGACCCAATAATCTTGGCAGTCAGAGATAAAACATCTTAAATATGGTTCTAGAGACTGATTAGTCCTCTCGGTTTGGCCATTAGTTTCAGGATGGAAGGCCGAGGGGAAGGACAGATCAATCTCCAACTTCTTACAGAAAGCCCTCCAAAACAATGAAACAAACTATTGTCAGAAACAATATTGACAGGAACCCCTTGGAGACGCAGGATGTGTTTGACAAACAAGGTAGCTAACGTCTTGGTATTGGGAAGTTTCTTGAGGAGCACAAAGTGACACATCTTACTGAAGAGGTCTACTACAACCCACACCACCGTCTTGCCTTGGGATAGAGGCAGATCGGTGATCCATGGAGATATGGGTCCAAGGTCTCTGGGGAATTGGCAAAGAACATAGTAAGCCTGCTGGTCGGGACCTGGGAGTCTTGGACCTAGCACAAATTTCACAAGCGGCGATGTAGGCCTTAACGTCTTTAAGCAACTCAGGCCACCAATAGGTTCTAGAAATGAGGTGCTTGGTACCCAGGATGCTTGGATGGCCAGATAGTGCAGAGTCATGGTTCTCCCTGAGTACCCTTAGCCGGAATTGCAGGGGAACAAACAGCTTGTTCACAGGAAAGTTCTCGGGAGCTGAACCTTGATCAGCCTCAATTTTGGAGACTAAGTCAGAGGATATGATTATACCTGGGGGCAAAACACAAGCAGGATCCTCCTCCGGAGGAGGGCTGGCCATGAAGCTACGCCACAGCGCATCAGCTTTAATATTTTTAGACCCAGCCCTATAGGTGACCACAAAGTTGAATCTAGTAAAAAAAACAACGCCCATCGAGCTTGTCTCGGGTTTAACCTCCGGGCAGATTCTAGAAAAACCAGATTCTTGTGGTCGGTAAGGACCGTTACCTGGCGCCTAGCCCCTCCAGGAAGTGGCGCCATTTAATGGCTAAGAGTTTGCGGTTTCCAACGTTGTAGGTACTCTCAGTGACGGAGATGGGTGAGAGACCTAGTACCCTGGGACAAGACAGCACCCACTCCCATCTGGTTAGGCTGAATCAGCACTGGGGCAGAGATAAAGCACATCTTAAGGACCTCAAAAGCCTGGACCGCCTCCGGAGGCCATTGGAGGAGATCGGCACCTTTGCGAGTAAGGTCCGTAAGAGGCTAAGCGATGACCGAGAAGTTAGCAATAAATCTCCTATAATAATTAGCAAACCCCAGGAAGCACTGTAAAGCCTTCAGGGAGGCAGGTCGGACCCATTCAGCCACAGCCTGAACCTTGGCAGGGTCCATGCGGAATTCGTTAGGAGTGAGGATTTGACCCAAAAATTGTATCTCTTGCACCCCAAACACACATTTTTCGGTTTTATCAAAGAGTTTATTTTCCCGAAGGGCCTGGAGCACCTTCCTGACATGCTCAATGTGGGAGGACCAGTCCTTGGAAAACACAAGTATATCATCAAGGTACACTACAAGAAATACCCCCAGGTAGTCTCTTAAAATCTAATTTATGAAATTCAGGAAGACGGCGGGAGCATTACACAACCCAAAGGGCATGACGAGGTATTCGAAATGACCTTCGGGCGTGTTAAACGCAGTCTTTCACTCATCCCCTTCTCTGATTCAGATAAGGTTGTAAGCCCCCGAAGATCAAACTTAGCGAACCACTGGTTCCCCTGAACCTGATTGAAGAGATCAGGAATCAGAGGAAGGGGATATTGGTTCCTTACAGTGACCTTATTCAAGTTTCGGTAATCGATGCACGGCCTAAGACCACCACCCTTCTTCCCTACGAAGAAGAAGCCAGCACCTACCGGAGAAGTAGAAAGACGAATGTAACCCTTGGCTAGGCTTTCCTGGATATATTCTCTCAAGGCTTCACGTTCGGGACAAGAGAGATTAAATATCCTACCTTTAGGGAGCTTAGCTCCTGGTACCAAATCGATTGCACAATCGTATTCTCTATGAGGAGGTAACACTTTGGAGGCCTTTTTAGAAAAAACATCAGCGAAGTCCTGAATGAACTCAGGTAGAGTGTTCACCTCCTCAGGGAGAGAGATAAAATTAACAGAAAAACATGACGTCATGCATTCATTACCCCATTTTGTAAGATCCCCAGTATTCCAGTTAAAAGTGGGATTATGCATCTGCAACCAAGGAAGGCCTAAAACCAAATCGGACGATAATCCCTGCATCACCAACACCGAACACTGCTCCGAATGAATGGAGCCCACAATGAGTTCAAAAACAGGGGTATGCTGCGTAAAATAACCATTAGCAAGTGGGGTGGGGTGGAGTCGATACTCACTACCGGGACAGGTTTAGGCAAATCAATCAATGGCATTATAGCAAATTCCACAGACATAATATAGCAGAAGACCCTGAATCCACGAAGGCACTGCCGGTGGCAGACCTACCGTAAAAAGAGACCTGAAAGGGAAGCAAGATCTTATTAGGTTTCATGTATACGGGAAATACCTGTGCGCCCAAACGACCTCCCCGATGGTCACTTAGACGCGGAAGTTTTCCGGCTGCTTATTCTTACGTCTAGGACAGTCGTTCACTTGATGCTTGCCATCCCCACAGTAGAAGCAGAGACCATTCTTCCTGCGGAACGCTCTTCGTTGTTGGGGAGACACGTGCGGGAAAAATAATGATAGTTTTATAGTTTGGGTCGTTACGAACGCGATGATACCAAATATGTGTACTTTTTTTAACATTTTCATTTTTTTCCTATAATAAAAGACTTATTATAGGAAAAAAAGCATTTTTTGTTTTTGTAACTTTTATAACTTGTTTTTACACTTTTATAAAACATTTTTATTACTTTTTTTTAAACTTATTTTACTTGAAGACCTGCAGCACTGATCGCTGCTATAATACACTACACTACCTAGGTAGTGTAACGTATTATAAACTGTCAGTGTGACGCTGAGTGTCACACTGACAGGAGGCTTATGTAACTATTTTGTGTGGTATTACTATCTGTTTTACAAGCAGATACATTTAAAATTAGAAAAATCATAATTTTTGCAAATTTTCGCTAAATTTTGCTGTGTTTCACATATAAGGAATTAATTTATTGACCAAATTTTTCCACTAACATAAAGTACAATATGTCACGAGAAAACAATCTCAGAATCGCTTGGATAGGCAAAACCATTCCAGAGTTATTACCACATGAATTGACACGTCAGATTTGAAAATATGGGGCTGGTCCTGAAGGCCAAAATGAGCTCGGTCCTGAAAGGGTTAATAAGATATATTACAAAGTATTATATATTCATGTCAACCACTGATTTATGCAGGAAAAAAAAGTTTTAATGATGGGTATGATGTATAGGGCTTGTCTCACAAACAACCCCTGCAAGCTGTAAATAATCTCTTTGATTTATATAGTTTGTAAGATTGGAACAATGGCAATTTAAACATTAGCATTGAGCAATATAACTTCCCTAAATCCTGCCATCTGGTACCAAGACATCTTTGCATATGTACCCTACTGACTTATCTTTTATAAGACAATATCTTTCTCAATGACAAATGAATGAGAGATCATTTACATTTCACTTACTTATACTACATTATCTTCAAAGTTTTAAGTGGTACACAATGTAAGCTCTCAGAGCACCAGGTTTGACATTTACATATTGTGTCTTGAATATTTCACTACGATCTATTCTTCCTTGTAAGTATTCATACACCAAGTTGACACAGAGAGCATAAAACATGATTACGGGAGTAAGATAATACATTATAATCAGACAGTGCTGCATTATTTCTTTGGTGACAAATGGGCAGGGGAGAAACCACAGAATATTGTTAGCTTTGGGTCTGACATATCTAATATCTGGGTCATTTATCACAGCCAGCTGGTAGAACCACTCATCATGACATACAACTATACATTCTCAATGGATGGCAGCTTCACACCCTAAGATGAATACAAAATCACAGGACATCTTTGTCTGCCTGTCTCAACGGAAGAAAATGAACGTCAATTAATGTTCTAAAGATACACTTTTAATATATATAAGCGACCATTTTCGCTAAGAGCACAGTCCTCTTCTGGCTTTGCTACCTCTCTCTATGTCTGGCGTCGATCAACTAGACAGATCGTTGATCGGCGCTCGTTTGCTCCTTTCACAAGGAGCAATGATTGTTTATGTATGGGAACTTGCGATCATTACTACGATCGCTCGTCCCCATGTATTCCTATCATGTCGGCAACAAGTCTCCCTGTTTACACAGGGAGATGTGCTGCTGACAAAAGTAATATTTGATCAGCCGATAAATGAGCGTTTGCTTGTTTATCGGCTGATCGTTGCTCTGTTTACACAGGGCAATGATCGGGTATGAACATTCATTTGAACGCTCGTTTGCCGAATAATTGGCCCATGTAAAAGTGTATTTAGCCCTGTTTGCTTCAATGAGCCCCATTCACTTAAATAAGGATGAACTGCAAGCTAGACACAGCCCATAGACAAGAGTAGCAATGTTAGTGGAAAGAAATTATTTTTTATTTTTTTCTAATCTTATTAAAGGGTTGTATGGTTTAGAATGTTAAAATACCCTGAGTTAAAGGGGTTCCCAGGGAAATATAGAATATTAAATCATTAATAAATTACTATGAGTAAATTCATAAATACCATTAAGTATTTATGAACGCTCGTCTTTACAAGGGGGTAAATATTAGGTTAATTTAAATAGCCACTGTCATATTAGTAAACACGAAACCCATCCTTCATTGGACAACACAGGCAGCAGGACGGGTTGCATCAGGATACAGGGCTTAAAAACAGAATAACGAACGGAGTGTGTACAGACACAGCTGAGGCATTAGGCAGGAGGGGCAAGAGGTGGTCTGTTAGTGTCAGCCCCTCCTCCTTACCCGTTCGGCTGTTTCTGTTATCCATTCCTGTATAGTCTCTGAGGCACAAAAACACAGCTGAAATGAGTATCGGATGTTATAGGTGTAAATCCCATAAGTCTTTGTCTAGACTGACTGCGCGTTCATGTCCCTGGTTACTTACAGCGAGAACCGGAAGGAGGGCTTACGCTGGTCTCGAGCCCTGTATCCTGACGCAACCTGACCTGCTGCGTGTATTCTCGATGAGTTTTGTGTTTACTAATGTGACGGCGGCCATATTAATTAACCTAATAATTATTCCCTAGACAAGACAAGCATTCATAAATAATTGAAGCAATTAATAAATATAGTTAAATGTATTTTTGAATTATTTAATTTTCTTTATTTCCTAGAGAACCCCTTAAATGGGGGGTATTCACCCATTCAATATCCTCATCTATTAACCAGAGTGGCTACATCATGTCCTGGGTAGAGATGAGCGAATTTCCCAAAATTTGTTTCAGGTTCAATTTGGTCGAACCAGCCGTCAAATTTGATTCAGTATGAATACATTTGTTGTTAATCAAAAGTGCCCCGATCGCCCTCAAAAAGTTGTGCATGACACTTTGAGGTCTACTAGCTTGCAAGCTCTTTAATGCCAAGACAGTGTTAGTGATGTTAAAGTGACAGCAACATATGTGGTATTGGGTAAATCGACTGCTTAAAAACACAATGCACGGTCGCATTTTTTATGCTTTTTAAAATTAAAAAACGGTCCAAAAATTATGCCTTTTTAGTGGCATATGCCTGCCAATGTTTATGCACGGTGTTATCAAAAGGAGCTATGGCTTTTTAACAAGCAGACCAAAAAATTATCCATTTACGGGGAGTAGTAACAGGTTTGGCATTATTTTAAAGAAAAGATATATATTATCCACCATTTCCACCACAACGACTACATGTGCCAGTGACATTGTGCCTGATCATTCTGGAAAGTGAAAAAGCAATGGCTTTTTGCTCTATGTATTTAATAAAAAAATTGTTACTTGCACACAGACGGATGTATAACGACGCTGTATAACTGCATGACGCAGAATATTACGCCAATTTTTGTTGGGGTCATTATTAAAAATGGCTTGACATATGGAAATTTTTGGAGGCAATATTAAATATATGCAAAACAATGAGTGACGTCACATCCGTGACATCTCTTTCAAAGTAGTAAAAAAAAGTTTATAAAAATGTAGTTTAAAGTAAAAAAAAAAAGCTAAACTGCCTTTTTTCCCCATAATAAGACTTTTATTAGTGGAAAAACCGTAATAAAAAATTTAAAAACTATACATAATTGGTATCGCCGCGTCTGTAAAGACCAAAACTATAAAACTACTATGTAATTTATCCCGCACGGTGAACGCCGTAAAAAAAAAAACATGATAAACAACGCCAGAATCTTTGTTTTTAGGTCACATCTCCTCCCATAAAATGCTATAAAGAGTGATCAAAAAGTCACATTTACTCCAAAATAATACCAATAAAAATGACAATCCGTCCCACAAGAAATAATCCCTGACACAGCTTTGTCCACGCAAAAATAAAAAAGTTATGGGTCTTAAAATATAGCAACACAGAAAACAAATGATTTTGTAAAAAAAGTGATTTTATTTCGCAAAAGCTGTAATACATAAAAAAACTATATAAATTTGGTATAGCCGTAATCGTATCGACCCGCAGAATAAAGTTAACATGTAATTTAGGGCGCACTGTGGATGCTGACATTTTTTTTTATAAAACACTATTCCAGAATTGCTTGTTTTTGGTGATTTCCTATACCAAAAAAATGAAATAAAAAGTGATAAAAAAGTCGAATGTGTCCCAAAATGATACCAATAAAATCTACAGCCTGTCTCGCAAAAAAACAATCCCCCACACAACTCCATCAATCCAAAAATAAAAAAGTTATGGCACTAGTAATGCAGTGATGGAAAAACATCTCAATGTGCAGGCCGGAGGGGAACATTCCTTCAGTTTCAGGGCCCTAGTATTTAGGAACTAGGAAGGGAAGGTACATAACACATCCGCTGCAAGCGAGGGCACCCGTATTATACCAGCGCAAAACTTTCCCAGCAAAAGGTGCAGAGCATTACAAAAGGGGATAAGAAAGAAAACCATTTATCAGTGTGACACCGGCCTGTGCATAACGGATCGCTTCACACACACCTATGGATAATTGTATTATTTACCCCATTATTATACCCTCTTAATATGCCCTGATGTGCTCCGCACAGATTACATACACTACCGTTCAAAAGTTTGGGGTCACCCAGACAATTTTGTCTTTTCCATGAAAACTCACACTTATATTTATCAATTTGAGTTGCAAAATGACTAGAAAATATAGTCAAGACATTGACAAGGTTAGAAATAATGATTTTTATTTGAAATAATAATTTTCTCCTTCAAACTTTGCTTTCGTCAAAGAATGCTCCATTTGCAGCAATTACAGCATTGCAGACCTTTGGCATTCTAGCTGTTAATTTGCTGAGGTAATCGGGAGAAATTTCACCCCATGCTTCCAGAAGCCCCTCCCACAAGTTGGATTGGCTTGATGGGCACTTCTTGCATACCATACGGTCAAGCTGCTCCCACAACAGCTCTATGGGGTTGAGATCTGGTGACTGCGCTGGCCACACCTTTACAGATAGAATACCAGCTGCCTGCTTCTTCCCTAAATAGTTCTTGCATAATTTGGAGGTGTGCTTTGGGTCATTGTCCTGTTGTAGGATGAAATTGGCTCCAATCAAGCGCTGTCCACAGGGTATTGCATGGCGTTGCAAAATGGAGTGATAGCCTTCCTTATTCAAAATCCCTTTTACCTAGTACAAATCTCCCACTTTACCAGCACCAAAGCAACCCCAGACCATCACATTACCTCCATCATGCTTGACAGATGGCGTCAGGCACTCTTCCAGCATCTTTTCAGTTGTTCTGCATCTCATAAATGTTCTTCTGTGTGATCCAAACACCTCAAACTTCGATTCGTCTGTCCATAACACTTTTTTCCAATCTTCCTCTGTCCAATGTCGGTGTGCTTTTGCCCATATTAATCTTTTCCTTTTATTAGCTAGTCTCAGATATGGCTTTTTCATTGCCACTCTTGCCACCCTGCCCTGAAGGCCAGCATCCCGGAGTCGCCTCTTCACTGTAGACTTTGACACTGGCGTTTTGCGGGTACTATTTAATGAAGCTGCCAGTTGAGGACCTTTGATGCGTCTATCTCTCAAACTAGAGACTCTAATGTACTTGTCTTATTGCTCAGTTGTGCAGCGGGGCCTCCCACTTCTCTTTCTACTCTGGTTAGAGCCTGTTTGTGCTGTCCTCTGAAGGGAGTAGTACACACCGTTGTAGGAAATCTTCAGTTTCTTGGCAATTTCTCGCATAGCCTTAATTTCTAAGAACAAAAATAGACTGTCGAGTTTCACATGAAAGCTCTCTTTTTCTAGCCATTTTAAGAGTTTAATCGAACCCACAAATGTAATGCTCCAGATTCTCAACTAGCTCAAAGGAAGGTCAGTTTTAGGGCATGACCACACGTGGCGGATTTCTGCAGACACTGTCCGCATCAATGCCGCACATAATCCGCATTGCGGATTACGCTGCGGATTTTGCCAAAGTGCTGCGGATTGCCTTGCGGATTTAGTTGCGGATTTAGGTGCGGATTTCAAAGGCAAGTCTTCCAAAAAGGGAACTGACATCATTTGTGAGGTCAGTTCCTATGACGACGTGCTGGACACACCCATGGCATGTATAAGTGTGGCCAGAAAGAGAAGTGAATCTGGCAGGAGAAGTATACTAGTCCGAAGTGTTGGATAATGCCTGACATCCAGGAGCGACCACTTCAATTACGCCGACAATATTTGATTCTGCTGCTGCGCACCATAGTGAGCATTGTCCGTCGTCGGCAAAGGCAACGTGTAAGTACTATTTAGTCACCTACACACGTCCTATGCAAAAGTATATGTTTCTGTCTGCTAATGATATAGTAACATGTTTCTTGGATTTCACAATAATTATTTGCACACAGGCTGAAGAACGAGGCCGTGTCCGACTGTGGGTTCACCCTTTGGTTGCTGAAAGATCAACCAAAGGTCATTTTGCACTTCTTTACTGCGATCTAAGAAGGTATATATTTTGGGTACAATCTTTCATTGTCACTGCCCCTGTTGTTCTGTTGGGTAACTTAACAGAACATGCTTCATATGTTTTGGAATGAGTCTCTGCTCACCTCTACTCACCTGGTTGCTATATGTGAGAGTAGGGTGTAGAGTAAAGTGTTGGCCCGGCTTGCAAACGCGCTGTTCTGCGCAGTGGATAGGCCATTGATTTATCATCGCTTGGCCTCGGACAGTCGTCCCTGTCACCGATCAGTTGCCGTGAAGGGTCCATAGTGTTCGGATACCCTTCTTTGGCTTAAGTTACTCACAATTCAATAGCTCACACAGCTGCATTGGACAATCCCACGAATTCAAAGCCTATCCCATTGAAGTGCATCTGAGAAAGATCGCATAGTCACTACATACACTACATGTGTATTGGCGATTGACAGTCTAATCAAGTCAAGGAAATCAAGGGGTAGTAGCAGTCGTCCGAGCACAGCGTGTGCTTCCAAACAGCTAGTTGCTGACGGTCTCGTGTGGAGGACCCAGAGGGATCATATATTGATGGCCTATCCTGAGCATACCACATTCATTACTGGTGTCTGGACCACACCTGTGGCAAACCTCCGTAAAAGTAGTACAGAGGGACGAAGGGTTTCATTCGTGCACACCACATGGTGTGTGTAAATGCTGGCATGTGTTTCCCCCTTAGGCTGTTTACCCCGCATTTAGGTTAATCATCTTTGTGGTTTGGTCTAGATATCCTGACAAATTTACGGGATTCTGCCGGCTGAGCATCCAAGCATTTGACAGGCTGCTCGAAATTGTCAGGCCACACATTACCAAGCAGAATACCGTGATGAGGATGGCGATTGCTGCTGAGGAATGGTTGCTCATCACCTTGCGGTAAGTTGCCACATTTATGCGTGTCATCTAACATACAATCAATTTCCCTATTGTGCATTTTGCGAGATTGGGTACGTTTCTTGTTTCCCCAAACATATGTATTATAGTCTCCCTACATGTTGTTCTTCCTAAATAGTGGGATGTAATGTAATGACTGATGTTTTTTTTTCAGATTTTTGTCCACAGGCGAGACGTATGCATCCCTGCACCTCCAATTTCGTGTTGGCAAATCCACCATTTCACAAATTGTGAAGAGCACATGCAAAGTTCTGTGGGAAGAGTTGCAGCCCATTGTCATGCCTTCCCCCACTCCAGAGATTTGGTTAAATGTCGCAGCTGGCTTTCAAAATGTCACCAATTTCCCAAACTGCATAGGTGCAGTTGATGGCAAGCATGTAAGGGTGCAGCAGCCACTGCACTCAGGATCACGCTTCTTTAATTACAAGAAGTATTTTTCGGTCGTCCTGATGGCGGTGGCTGATGCACATTACAAATTTGTTGCCATTGATGTTGGTGCCTATGGTAGTACTGGGGACTCACGGGTGCTGCGAGCCTCCCAGATTGGCCTCCAAATTCTCCTGGATAACGTGTCTCTACCACCTCCGACACCTCTTCCAGGAACCACGCGTACAGTCCCCTTCGTTATGGTATCGGATGAGGCATTTCCTTTGAGCCCTAACCTGCTGCGCCCATACCCACGAAGGGGACTGAATGTCCGTCGTCGGATTTTTAATTATAGGCTGAGCAGGGCACGACGTTTCGTCGAGTGCACGTTTGGCATCATGGCAAATCAGTGGCGGGTCTTTACCTCGGCCATGCAATTGGAGGAAACCACCATTGATGCGGTCATCAAGGCATGTTGTGTCCTCCATAACTACCTCCAGGAATACCGTCAAGAAGTTGAAGGGGACTCACTTCTGTCCTATGTTGGCAGTGCCATTAACTGGGGTTCTGTTGGTCAGGCCAGTAGTGGTGTACGAGTACGAGATATTTACTCGGATTATTTCATGACTTCTGAAGGGGCCGTACCTTGGCAATACTCCTGTGTTGGCGGGGTGCAGCCTACCCAGCAGTAATCCGTCTCATGTCCAAACAGTAGGCAATTCTGTCAATGATACTCCTATGGAATGGAAAATTGTGTGTTGGATGTGCTTCCTTTGAAATAAAATAATGCACTATTACTTGGATTTGGCCTAAGTGTGTGTATTTGAGTAATCACATGTCTGAATAGGGAGTATGATGTATAGGTTGCCTTTCTTGGTTGAGCACACCATAGCATATCAAACCACACAGTATTTCCTACATGAAAACGCCCACACCGTGAACAATCTGTATCGTCCCCTTGATGCCCTTCCACATTTTGGCCTCCTCACATAAAAAACAACAAATACACAAGTCAGAGTCATCAATTGAACGGAACTTTTATGGCACGTATACACATCACAACTATATACGCCCTGAGTAGAATCACGGAACAACTTGTAACATACATTCAATCCCTGGTACAATAGCGACCAACCAAAAACACAAACCTACTGCAAGATGTGGAAGCGAGGGGGGCTCAATTGGGGATACGAGGAGGGGGCAGAGGAGGAGGTCGAGGTAGGAGGCATGTATGCCGCAGAGGTGGGAGGATGAATATGAAGAGGTGGGAGAGTGGACGAGTATGGGGTGGGCAAAGGGTTTGGGACATTGGGGTATGGGCGGAAAGTAGAACCAGAGGGATGTCCATGAGTCCAGGGGGAAAAATAGGGATCGGGCTGCAGGGAGGGTGCAGAGGCAGGAGGTGGGGCATGCGGCACAGCGGCAGACGGGTCAGCCCTACGGCCAGTTAACGTGCGCATATGGAAAATTAGATCTCCCACATCGGGTAGGGGCTGGGGGGCCTCAAAGATATTAGCCAGCGCGAAGACACACGTCATATATGCCGCCCTGCGAGTAGTTTCCATCCCGCGACAGCGGCCACCAACGGCATTCCCGAAACTCTGGTATTCGTCTTCGGCCTCCACCCTCGAATCATGCTTAAAGCTTGGCCCTCTACCGTGTCGCTTGGTTCCGCTGGTGTCACGCGCTTTCGGCCACCCACTCTTTGGCGCGGTCGGGAAGTTCCTGCCGTGGGGGCTGGAGAGGTGTCGCCACGAGGAGTTGCTGGGGCCGGGGTTGCCTGGTAGGGCACATCTTCCTCAGCCACATTTCCAGACGAGGCTGCCACGGGCTGCTGCTGCACCTGGCCACGTGCACTCACTTGTGGTGTCCGGGGTGGTACATTCCCGTGAGTTCTGCAGGGAACAAAACGCTCACTGACTTTGGGGATTCAGAAGACATTTCTCGGACAGTTTGTCAGTCGCTAATCTCGTTAACATATCCTTTTGCCATTCTACACACACACGATCTGACACCAATCTTGGGGGGGGGGAAACTAAAGACGCATTCCCGTCATGAAGAGAATGAGTTACATAAGCAACACAGAGTGATATGTGATAATGTGTACGGTCAAGGGACATTTTCGTGACAACACTGGCAAAAGGAAAACAAACATGTGGAATGTAATCGGCACTGAATAGAAATTGCATTCCGTTAGTTTTGAATCACATGGTTCATGCGCTCCCTTTTAACCCAGGTGTGTGTGCGAATAGAGACTTACCTTCGTAGCTCCCTGCACGGAATCAGGAAAGCCAGTTCTTCGTAGTGGGCTATCGCTGTGCACCGTGAAGGAGAGGAGCCACTTGCAGGTGTTTTGGAGACCTGTTTCCGGAAGCGGTCGCGGACTGTCCTCCACCTATTGCGCACATCATTTTCTGGAAAAGGAAGGATGTTTTTCAAATTAGGGCATAGGGGATGAAGTCAGGTGTATACAGATCAATCGCTTCCTCTGGCCTGTCGTGAGGAGATATCATCAATGCAACCACATCATTGGGGCAGAACTTGAGTAGCCAGTGGTTATGGCTACGGCTGGGTTCCCACGACCTCTTGCCATGCCAAAATTAGGCATTTCACGCCTATTTTACGCCGCATGCCACGACGCCGCCAATACGCTGGCAAACATCTGCCCATGCATTTAAATGTGCATATGGTTGTCCACGCTTGCAAAACGTACTTTATGTCGTTAAATGGAGTGTCTAACGCAGGATTTAGTGCCGTCAATAGGCCATGTGCACATACCCTTACAGTCGGGAAAAAAGTGATCACCAACTGCGCACGTGCCATAGTGACATGACAAAAGTTGGGGTATGGTTTAGCTAGGCAGGAAAGGAAATTAGTGCAGATATTTTGCAGCATGCTAATGATGCTAAACAACCTTTGCAAACAGTGTTTTTACCTCTCTGCATTACAAACTAAATGCAAACTTACCAATCACTCCCTGCTCCCTCTCCAGCATCCCGTCCCACTCGGGGTACAGACCGCGGCACACGAACGTCCATCCCTCGTCACGCGCGTTGCGGTCGCTATAGGCAGCACTTGATGTGTCCCATATTTCGGGCCTACTATGCACCTATAAAAAAAAAAAAAAAGTGCATATTGCAGTTTGCTTGGTACTCTGGAATCACGGTGGAGCTGTTACATGGTGATCTGCCTTAGAATATGGACATTCTGCAGGTGCTGCTAGTGTTAATACATACATAGTAGACATCTTGAAACAACATGACTCAAACATATACATGTACTTACCAGATTTATGAGGGACGAAACCTCCATGTCCATTCGTCTATATCTGGACATTGCAGCCTGGGTTCAGAGTTGTCACTTTTCTTTTTGAAAAATCCCTGTCAGGCTGCAAGCCGAAAATGGCGTCTTCCTTTTCTATACTGAATGATGATGTCATATCCTGCTCCGGCAGGAAATACGCACCGCACCAGACACGAAATCCGCACCACACATAACATCTGCGGACTTCATTGCGGAATTTAGAATCTCCATTGAAGTGAATGGAGAACTTCCGCAATGAGTCCGCAAACAGTCCGCCACTGGTCCGCAACAGACAGAGCATGCTGCGGACACCACATTCCGCTCCGCAGCCTATGCTCCGCAGCGGAATTTTACGCATCGTCTAAACGAACACTGCTAAATTAAAGTGGAAATCAATGGACAAACGGCTCCGCTGCGGATTAACGCTGCGGAGTGTCCGCAGCGGAATTTAAGTGAAATTCCGCCACGTGTGAACCCAGCCTAATAGCTTCTCTAAACAGCAAAACTGTTTATAGCGGTGCTAACATAATTGCACAAGGGTTTTCCAGTGTTTTCTGATCATCCATTAGCCTTCTAACACAGTTAGCAAACACAATGTACCATTAGAACATTGGAGTGATGGTTGCTGGAAATGGGCCTCTATACACCTATGTAGATATTGCATTAAAAACCAGACGTTTTCAGCTAGAACAGTAATTTAGCACATTAACAATGTATAGAGTGTATTTCTGATTAATTTAATGTTATCTTCATTTAAAAAAACTGTGCTTTTCTTTCAAAAATAAGGAAATTCCTAAGTGTCCATAAACTTTTGAACGTTAGTGTATGTCCCCACATTATAAACTGAAATACCAGTAATACTCAAACAAAACTACCAAGCAAAATCCATGCTCAAAATGGCGCTCCTTCCCTTCTTATCCCTACAGTGTGCCCAAACAGCAATTTATTTCCACAAGTAAGGCATTACCATACCCGGGAGAACCCGCTTAACATTTAATGGGGTAAGATTCTCCAGTGGCACAAGCTGGGCACATCATATTGTGTGGTGAATAGGCATATCAGTGGAAAAATTGCAATTTTCACTTTGCATCATACACTGCGTATTCATTTCTGAAATACACCTGTGGAGTCTAAATTCTCACTACACCCCTTTATAAATGCCTGTAGGGGTGTAGTTCTAAAACGGGGTCACTTTTGTTTGGTACATCAGGGGTTTTACAAATGCAACATGGTGTCTGAAAACCATTACAGCAAAATCTACCCTCCAAAAGTTAAATACCGCTCCTTTTCTTCTGAATGCTCCCAAATATGTAAACCGCTGATTATAACCACATATGGGGTATTAACATACTCGGGAAAAATTGTTGGGGTGCTTTTCTTTCTTTATTCCTTGTGAAAATGAAAAATGTTGATCTAAAACTACATCTTATTGGATATTTTTTTTTATTTTCACTGCTTAAATCTAATTGATTCAGCAAAAAACCATTGGGATCAAAATTCTCACTATTAGGGTGTTTCCACTGCACTAGTACAACAGGGGCTCAGCAAATGTGACATGGCGCCCAAAAACCATTCCAAAATCCAAATGGCGCTCCTTCCATTCTGAGCCCTACCGTGTGTCCAAACAGCAGTTTATGACCACATATGGTTTTATTCGGGAAATTGCTTTACAAATTTTGCGGTGCTTTTTCTCCTTCAGTCCTTGTGGAAATGAAAAAAAATTAGCTTAATCTACGTTTTCTTTGAAAAAAATTTAGATTTTCATTTTCACGGCCTACTTCCAATAATTTCTGCAAAACACCTGTGGGGTCAAAATGCTCACTATACCCCTCGATAATTTCCTCAAGGGGTGTAGTTTCCAAAATTAGGTCACTTGTTGGGGGTTTCCACTGTCTTGTCCCCTCGGGGGCTTTGTAAATGTGACATGGCCCCCGCAAACCATTCCTGCTAAATTTAAGCTCCAAGAGCCAAATGGCGCTCTTTCCCTTCTAAGCCCTGCCGTGTGTCCAAACAGCCGTTTATGACCACATGTGGAGTATTGTTTTACTCGGGAGAAATTGCTCTACAAATGTTGTGGTGCTTTTTCTCCTTTAGTCCTTTTGAAAATAAAAAAAAATAGCTAAACCTATATTTTATTTGAAAGAATGTAGATTTTCATTTTCATGGCCTACTTCCAAAAATTTCTGCAAAAAAACTGTCCACCCAAAATGCTTACTATACCCCTAAATTAATTCCTCGAGGGGTGTAGTTTCCCAAATGGGGTCACTTTTTTGGGGTTTCCACTGTTTTGGTACCACAAGACCTCTTCAAACCTGACATGGTGCCTAAAATATATTCTAATAGAAAGGAGTGTCCAAAATCCACTAGGGGCTCCTTTGCTTCTGAGGCCTGTGCTTCAGTCCAGTACCACACTAGAGCCACATGTGGGATATTTCCTAAAACTGCAGAACCTGGGCAATAAATATAGAGTTGTGTTTCTCTTGTAAAATCTTCTGTGTTACTAAAAAATTGATGCAAAATGAATTTCTGCAAAAAAAAATGAACTTTGTAAATTTCACCTCTACTTTGCTTTAATTCCTGTGAAACGTCAAAAGGGTTAAGAAACTTTCTAAATGCTGTTTTGAATACTTTATGGGGTGCAATTTTTATAATGGGTGACTTATTGGGGTTTCTAATATATAAGGCCCTAAAAGCCACTTCACAACTTAACTAGGCCCTGTAAAAATAGCCTTTTGAAATTTTCTTGAAAATGTGAGAAATTGCTGCTAAAGTTCTAAGCCTTGTAACATCCTAGAAAAATAAAAGAATGTTCAAAAAACAATGCAAATATAAAGTAGACATATGGGACTCTATACTATCTGGTCAGTATTTTGTAACTCATCTCTTGATATCGAGAACTAATAGACGATTTATGTATTAATGTAAGAATACGAGTCCGCTGTGCCGGAGATAAGGATAGTTCCAAATCTGTTTCCCATTTAAGAAGATATGGCGGAGGCGATTGATCTGGAGGATTTTGATGCAACGAGCAATTCATGGATAGTGTATGTCTTAGCAGTCCTGAACCTACACAAAGGGCATCAAATGGTGTTTCTGTGCCTCTAAATAAAAAGCTTTGAGTTAGAGAGGTAAAAAAGTAACGAAGTTGGAGTATTCTCTAAGGACCTAATGGACTAGGGTCTTCAATAGTCGGTAATTCCGGGGTTGTAAGCCAGTCAGAACCTGAAATTAAATCAGATGCATGGAATTTCATATAAGAAATTCATAGGAAAGATTGGATCTTCTAGACCAGGTACAAAGCGAGGATTCCCCAAAATAGGATACAGAAGAGAGTATGCTGGCAGAAATGATGTCCTCACCACTATGTTCGAGCAACAAGCCAGTGTTGCCCCTATAGTTGGATGGGATTGCAAATCTTTTAGGTATTTAGGTTCAATCCATGGGGAAGCCATAAGTGGGATTTTTGTAAAAGATTGCTCTAAGCCAACCCAAGGTTTTTATTTCATATGTCTACACCAATCCAATACCCAAACTAGATGGATAGCTAAATAGTATGATTTTATATCAGGGAGGGCAAGTCTTCCTCTCTCCCTTAATCTACACAATAGTGGATGTCCTATCTGTGGAACCTTCCATGCCCAAACAAAGGTAGTCTGTATAGCTTTGATTATTTTAAAAAATGAGGCTGGAATCTTAACCTCTTCCCGCGCTGCGCCGCAACTGTACGTCCTGGAGAGCGCTTGCTTCCCGCACCAGGACGTACAGTTACGGAGCGGTTCCCGGTGCAACCTGTCATAACGGACAGGAACCGGGAGGTCAGCTGTTCCCGACAGCGGACACTCCAGACTTGCCGGTCAGCAGACCATCGCCGCTGATTTCGGCAATTAACCCCATAAATGCGGTGACCGATTGCGATAGCCGCATTTAAGGGGTTTGAAGCACATCGGCAGCCCCCATGAAGTGGCTGTAGGGACTGCCGATGATTATCGTGGCAATCAGAGGCCAGACAATGGCCTCCGGGTTGCCATGTACGGAAGCCTCGGAGGAGCAGCCTCCGGCCGGTCTTCCTGGGCTTCCTGTCAGTGTGACTGTCACGTCACAATGACAGTTAGGGTATGTGCACACACACTAATTACGTCCGTAATTGACAGACGTATTTCGGCCGCAAGTACCAGACCGAACACAGTGCAGGGAGCCGGGCTCCTAGCATCATACTTATGTACGATGCTAGGAGTCCCTGCCTCGCTGCAGGACAACTGTCCCGTACTGTAATCATGTTTTCAGTACGGGACGTAGGTAGTGTAATGTACTCTAGCAGCGATCAAAGCTGCAAGTCTAAATGTCCCCTAGTGGGACAAGTAAAAAAAAGTAATAAAAATGTTTTTTTTAAAAAGTGCAAAAATAAAAGTTATAACTTATATAAACAAAAAACAGCTTTTTTCCTATAATAAGACTTTCATTATAGGAAAAAAATGAACACATTAAAAAAAGTACACATATCTGGTATCACCGCGTTCATAACGACCCCAACTATAATGTTATTTTTCCCACACGATGAACACCCCAAAAAAAATCAAGAAAAAACTACACCAGAATCGCTATTTTTTGGTCACCACCCCTCCTAAAATAGAGAATAAAAAGGTGATCAAAAAGTTGCATGTACCCGAAAATAGTAGCGATGAAAACTACAACCCGTCCCGCAAAAAACAAGCCCTTACACAGCTTTTTTGATTAAATATGGTGACTTTATTGCGCAAACGCTGCAAAATATAAAGAAACCTATATACATATGGTATCGCTGTAATGGTATCGACCTGCAAATAAAGTAAAATGATCATTTATAGCGCACGGTGAGCGCCGCAAAAAAATAAACTAAAAAACATTCTCAGAATTGCTTGTTTTTGGTCACACGTCTTGCAAAAAAATGGAATAAAAAGTGATTGAAAAATCGCATGTACCCCAAAATGGTACCAATGAAAACTACAGATTGTCCCGCAACAAATAAGCCCTCACACTGCTCTGGTGGAGAAAAAATAAAAAAGTTCTGGGTCTCAGAATATGGCCATGCAAAATGTGCACTGTTCAAAAAGCGGATAAGATCGGGCGCATTTATCAGTGCGACACCGGCCACATATCTATGAATTATTATTTCTTTACCGCATTATTATACCCTCTTATTATGCCCTGATGTGCTCCGCACAGCTTACATATGCCCCCACAATATAAACTGAAATACCAGTAAAACCCCAAACAACTACTACCAAGCAAAATCTGCTCTCCAAAAGTAAAATGGCGCTCCCTCCATTCAGACCCTTGCAGCGTACTCAAACAGCAGTTTGCGTCCACATATATGGCATCGCCATACCCAGGAGAACCCACTTAATGGTCTATGAGGTATTTGTCTTCAGTGGCACAAACTGGGCACAACATATTATGCACTAAAATGGCATGTCAGTGGAAAATTGCAATATTCTGTGCATTAACCCCTTTGCGCACTATTACTTAATTGCACGTCATGGTGCGGGGGTTGATGTATGTAGCGGGCTCACGTGCTGAGCCCGCTCCATACGCTGCGGGCTCACGTGCTGAGCCCGCTCCATACGCTGCGGGTGTCAGCTGTGTATTACAGCTGACACCCGGGACTAACGGACAGGAACAGCGATCGTGCTGTTACAGAAGCCTGTAAAAATAACAATATACTGCAATACATTAGTATTGCAGTGTATTGTACCAGTGATCCAATGATCACTGGTTCATATCCCCTAAGGGGACTAATAAAATGTGTAGAAGAATTAAAGTTTTTAGTAGTGAGAAAAAAACATTTAAAGTTAAAAAAAAAAACTTTTCCCATTTTTCTTCTAAAGTAATGTAATGGTACCAATAAAAACTACAGCTCGTCCTGCAAAAATTAAGACCTCCCACCGCTCAATCAACCGAAAAAATAAAAAAGTTGCTCTCAGAATGTGGTGAAACAAAACAATTTTTACTTTAACAATTATATTTTTCTTTGTAAAAGTAGTATAATATAAAAAAAACTATATAAATGTGGTATCACCGTAATTGTATTGAGCCGCAGAATAAAGTAAAGATTTTGTTTTTACCGCACGGCAAAAGCTGTAAAAACGAAGCCCCCAAAAAATGGAATCAGATTTTTTTTCCAATTTCAGCCCGCAAAGAATTATTTTTCAGTTTCCCAGTACATTTTATGGTACTTTAAATGGTGTCAATAGAAACTACAGCTCCTCCCGCAAGAAATAAGCCCTCACACCACTCTAATGAGAAAAAAGGCGGAGAGTGAAAAACGAAAATAAGAAAGCAAATAATGGATCTGTCCTGAAAGAGTTATTTCTGTACTCAGGAAAAATTGCTTTACAAGAATTGGTTGGTTTTTTTCTCCTTTATCCCTTGTGAATATGAGAAAATTCCACATTTTAATGGAAAAAATTGTGATATTCATTTTCGCGGGCCTAATTCTGATAAATTCTGCAAAAAACCTGTGGGGTCTAAACGCTTACTATACCCCTAGAAAAATTCCTTGAAGTGTGTTTCCAAAATGGGGTCACTTTTGGGGGGTTTCCACTGTTTTGGTCCTTCCAGGGTGTTGCTAACGCGGCATGGCACCGAAAACCAATCCAGCAAAATCTGTGCTCCAAAATCCAAATGGCGCTGCTACCCTTCTGAGCCCTGCTGTGGGTCCAATCAGAAGTTTATTACCACATGTGGGAAAAAATTGTGATATTCATTTTCGCGGCCTAATTCTGATAAATTCTGCAAAAACCCTGTGGGGTCTAAATGCTAACTATACCCCTAGAAAAATTCCTTGAAGTGTGTTTTCAAAATGGGGTCACTTTTAGGGTGTTTCCACTCTTTTATTCCCTCCTGGGCGTTGCAAATGCGACATGGCACCGAAAACCATTCCAGCAAAATATGTGCTCCAAAATCCAAATGGCGCTCCTTCCCTTCTGAGCCCTGCTGTGGGTCCAATCAGAAGTTTATTACCACATGTGGGGTATACAAATGTTGGCGTGCATTTTCTTCGTTATTCCTTGTAAATATTACAAATTTTCATTTTTACAGACTAATTCCTATATATTTAGGTGTAGCTTCCAAAGTGGGGTAAATTTTGGGGTGTTTCCACTGTTTTGGCACCACAAGACCTCTTCAAACCTGACAAGGTGCCTAAAATATATTCGAAAAAAAAGGAGGCCCATAATCCACTAGGTGCTTCTTTGCATCTAAGGCCTGTGTTTCAGTCCATTAGCACACTAGGACCACATGTGGGATATTTCTAAAAACTGCAGAATCTGGTCAATAAAATATTGAGTTGCATTTCTCTGGTAAAACCTTATGTGTTACAAAACAAAATGTATTAGAAATGAATTTCGGCACAAAAAATAAAATTTGTAAATTTCATCTCTACTTTGCTTTAATTCCTATATTATTGAAGTAAGAGAAAAAACGGGATAAACGGCGCTGCTTGTAAAGGTACGGTTTATTAGAAGGATGCTACGCGTTTCGGCGCCGGACCAGCGTCTTCATCAGGATGCCTGATGAAGACGCCGGTCCGGCGCCGAAACGCGTAGCATCCTTCTAATAAACCGTACCTTTACAAGCAGCGCCGTTTATCCCGTTTTTTCTCTTACTTCAATATTACTTTGGCATCTCCACGGGGATTGCGTCCGGGATTGGCAGCAGCTATTGATACAAATTACATGCCGGTAATTTGCCACTGAACAGGTGAGCATTTATGTACCGTTTTTTTTGCTCCTTATACTATTGATCACGCCACTTGGCGCCGTGTCTCCCTTTTTGCTTTTTTTCCTAGTACTATTGCTTTAATTCCTGTGAAACGCCTAAAGGGTTAAAACACTTTGTGAATGCTGATTTGAATACCCTGAGGGGTGCAGTTTTCAAAATGGGGTGACTTATGGGGGTTTCTATTATATAAGGCTCTCAAAGCCACTTCAGAACTGAACTGGTCCCTGAAAAAATTGCCTTTTGAAATTTTCTTTAAAATATGAGAAATTGCTGCTTAAGTTCTAAGCCTTGTAACATCCTAGAAAAATAAAAGTATGTTCAAAAAATCATGCAAACATAAAGTAGACATATGGGAAATGTTAATTAGTAACTATTTTGTGTGGTATTACTATCTGTTTTACAAGCAGATACGTTTAAATTTAGAAAAATTCAAATTTTCTCTAAATTTTAGTGTTTTTCAGAAATAAATACCAAATTTATCGACCAAATTTTTTCACTAATATAAAGAACAACATATATATAAAAGAGTATCCGGCACACCAATATAGAAAAAAAGGTATTTTTTTATTTTGTTTTTGTTTCTAATGCCAGTGGCAGAGTGCGACGTTTCGGTCTAGGTGACCTTCATCAGGCACTGAGCCGTGCTGGGCAACTGAATTGACGAGCGCTAGTGGTGCTGATAGCGGCTGGCCGCTGTATCATGGCGCCATTAGAAACAAAAACAAAATAAAAAAATACCTTTTTTTCTATATTGGTGTGCCGGATACTCTTTTATATTTATGTTTGGGTTGGGCCCCTATCCGTGCAAAACCTCACCCTTCCACGTATCTGGTGCTATCTGAACCTTTACATAAAGTACAACATGTCACTAGAAAAAAAATATTTAAAATCGTTTGGATAGGTAAAAGCATTCTGAAGTTATTACCACAAAATAACACGTCAGATTTGAAAAAAATGGGTGTGTCCTGAAGGCCAAAACAGGCAGGGTCCTGAAGGGGTTAATTGGAAGTGTCTGAAATATATATCAAATATGTGGTAATATATTCATTTTAAAAATTGTACGTCCGAACAAAGTAAACGCTCCCTTTGTCCATCATTTCCTATCCGCTTGAATATTAGACAAGAGGGGAAGAAAATTCTGTCTGTAAAGGTCTTCAGTGTTTGGTGGAAGAAGCACCCCCAGATATTTCAGGGCCTTATTATTCCATTTAAAAGTAAATGACTGTGATAAACTCCTCACTGTTGTAGGTGGGAGATTAACATTCATGGCCTCCGATTTGGTAAAGTTAATCTTAAATTTAGATAATTGGGAAAACAGATTAAATTCTTGAATAAGATTCGGAATTGAAATAATTGGGTTGGTCACAAAAAATTGAAGATCATTAGCATATGCAGCTACCTTATCTTCTCGTGATCCTGTACGTATCCCTGTTATGAGGATGAATAGAGTAGAAAAATTGGGACCACCGGCGCTGCTATATGAAGGTGAGCAATATGAAGACTTAGGCAACCAACTAGATAAAGGACTTTATTGTCAAACAGGCTACGCGTTTCAACACCGAACCGGTGTCTTCCTCAGGCCAATACAGACTGTGCGGTTCCAGCCTATTTATACACATCAAAAGGCAAAGAAAAGACCGCCAGAACAAACAGGTTAAAGGTCACAAGAATAACAGAACTACAAATATCAATGAAAATATACATTTGCGATGGTCAAATACATTTAAAACATAAGAAAAAGATAATGGTGGTAATTTGAAAGGACTTCAAATATTACAAATCTATATCAATTATGCCAAATATGACTCGTTATGCAGTAAAGATAAAAATTTAACCAAACAGATTATTATACATAACTATTGTGGATATTCATAAAGGGGCAGTAGAACAATCAATTTGTCAAGTACAAATGTATGTTTTTTTCTGAAGAAAGAGGATATTAAAATGAGATAAAAAAAGACCGCTGAGTCAAGCGTCACTGGTTGTCAGAGCGACAGAAAAACTACGGCAGCCGAGGAGGGACAAAAACCAACGTTGGACCGCATAATGAACCGCAATACAGCAGAGCTAGCAGTGGACGAACAGAGAAGGAGTGTGTAGATTTTATCTTGACACATAATGTTTTTAGTTCTGATGGAAACTTTTATAGACAATTAAAAGGGTGCGCGATGGGGGCACGTTTTGCCCCCTCATATGCAAATTTATATATCGGGGCATTCGAGGAAGCCCTTATACTGAGTGAACATGTTTTTAGAGATAACATTTTACTCTATAGACGTTACATTGACGACTTGTTTTTTATCTGGCAAGGCGACTCAGCTACCGCCAGTGGTTTTATAGAATATTTGAATAACAACACCTTTGGTCTCACTTTTACTCACAATTTTTCGTATATAAGTATTGACTTTTTAGATTTAACAATTGGAAAGAACGGTGGCCTTTTTACAACTAGGACTCATTTTAAAATGGTAGATGTGAATAGCTACCTTGATTTTAAAAGCGCGCACTATTCCCCATGGCTAAAAAATGTTCCCTTCGGTCAATACCGAAGGATTAGGAAAAATTGTTCCGATGAATACATCTTTAATAAAGAATGTGGGATTCTTAACCAAAGATTTTTGGAAAAAGGTTTTCCAAGAAGCCTTATTAGGGGTGCTGAGTTGAAAGCCAGGGCTATGACTCAAAATGAATGCATCCAAGTGAAGACATTAGCTACTAACAAAAAATCAAATCACGGAGCACATAAAATCAACTTTATAACCTCATTTAATAAAGGAAGCAATAAGATTACGTCCATCCTCAGGAAACATTGGCACATCCTGGCAAATGACCCCTTTTTAAAACCTTTGATACCCGATAAACCAAACATTACGTTTAGACGGGCCAAAACAATTAAGAATATAATAGCCCCTAGTAAAATGCGCAATATAAAAAAGAAAAATCATGGTCTAGTAACAGACCTAAAAGGCTCGTTTCGTTGTGGTCAAAACAGGTGCCTCTGTTGCAATAATATTACCAACAAATGTATGGAGTATCACTCCACAGTAACGGGTGAAAGTTTCCCAATAAGGAATTTCCTCAATTGCGGGAGTTCCTTTGTCATTTATTTATTACAGTGTACATGCGACCTTCAATATGTGGGTCGTACTACACAAACATTAAGGAACCGTATCAATAAGCATAGGTTCAATGTTAGTAACGGATTCATGAAACAGAGTGTATCACAGCACTGTACTTCCAAACACAATTGCAAATTTGTGGATATTATGGTCACTCCAATCGAGCAAATACCATCAGATATACCAGATAGATTTATTAGGCTCAAGCAGAGGGGGAACTTCTGGATCTATAAACTGGGAACCCTACATCCAAATGGTCTAAATGACCTTACAGAATCTTCCTTGGAATAAAAATGTTTTTTATATATATCTTTTAGGTCATCCACATATCGGCTTTTAGTATTTTAATGATAATTACGGTCACTCCATGCTTTTTGCAACAGAACTTTGTCATATTTAATTTTTATAATTCTTATATACACGCTTTTTAAATATATACAATTTTATATATATATATATATATATATATATATATATATATATATATATATATATATAGTTTTTAGGACATTTACATATCTGGTCAGTTTATTAATGCTAATCACGGCCATTTCATTGTTTAAATTTGGAATATTGTCTACCCATGTTACACCTTATCGTCTTTGATACATGAGTTGTATTTAGGGTCTTTAGTAATCCAACAGCATTTAAATTACCCTGTATTTGCTATTACTTACCGTTCGTAACATCTTAGTCCTTCTCTGTTCGTCCACTGCTAGCTCCGCTGTATTGCGGTTCATTATGCGGTCCAACGTTGGTTTTTGTCCCTCCTCGGCTGCCGTAGTTTTTCTGTCGCTCTGACAACCAGTGACGCTTGACTCAGCGGTCTTTTTTATCTCATTTTAATATCCTCTTTCTTCAGAAAAAACATACATTTGTACTTGACAAATTGATTGTTCTACTGCCCCTTTATGAATATCCACAATAGTTATGTATAATAATCTGTTTGGTTAAATTTTTATCTTTACTGCATAACGAGTCATATTTGGCATAATTGATATACATTTGTAATATTTGAAGTCCTTTCAAATTACCACCATTATCTTTTTCTTATGTTTTAAATGTATTTGACCATCGCAAATGTATATTTTCATTGATATTTGTAGTTCCGTTATTCTTGTGACCTTTAACCTGTTTGTTCTGGCGGTCTTTTCTTTGCCTTTTGATGTGTATAAATAGGCTGGAACCGCACAGTCTGTATTGGCCTGAGGAAGACACCGGTTCGGTGTTGAAACGCGTAGCCTGTTTGACAATAAAGTCCTTTATCTAGATGGTTGCCTAAGTCTTCATATTGCTCACCTTCATATAGCAGCGCCGGTGGTCCCAATTTTTCTACTCTATTCATCCTCTCAACTGACAGCAAATTTTGTTTGGCTGTGTTTTGGACCTGGCTGCAGCTTTCCATGCCTTTATGACACCTATTGGTGTCCACTACCCGAGGTGAGCGTAATTGTCACATCTATCGTGGTCCTTTGTTCTACCTGGCTTTTACTTTGCACTATGTGGCGCTGTGTTCTTTTTTCTATATCATTTTAGTATCCCTGTTATATCAGGGTGTAGAGATGAGCGAACCGGGACAACCGAACCGGGTTTCGGTCCGAACTTCGGGAAAAGTTCGGTTCGCAGCGAATCCGAACGTCACCGGGTTCGGCCGAACCCGTTTTGACCGAACCCGGCTACATTTTGGCGCCTGCCACATGTTACATCTAAAATGGAGGATTTCACAAGATCACCTGACATCAGGCTACCCCATAATGCCTTGCAAACGGCTCTCCCAGCCAATCGGGAGGCAGCATAGGGGTGGGCTCAAGCCTGCAATAAAAGTCTATGCACGGAGCTCAGCGGCCCTTTTACAGACAGGAGCTGTAGGGATAGCATCTCTGTGCAGTAAGGGAAAGCTTTAGGAATCTAAAAGGCAGGAATCCAGCAATCGAAGGGGCTCATCCACTACTCACTACTCAGCCAGTGTGTGAATACGCTTTTATAAGGGGCTCATCCCCGTTGCATCCAACTTGCAATACAGGCAGGCTTTGTAGTACTACAACACCCAGCATTCCCTGAGTCAGTGCACAGTGGCTGATAGAAATTCTCATTCATTGCCATTTGCCAAGTCAGTGTGTGAATACGCTTTTAGAAGGGGCTCATCCCCGGCCGTTAACATAACAAACAAATAACAATCCAACTTGCAATACAGGCAGCCTTTGTAGTAGACGTAGTACTACAACGACCAGCATTCACTGAGTGCATTGCGGCGTGGCTGATGGAAATTCTCATTCATTGCCATTTGCCAAGCCAGTGTCAGTGTGTGAATACGCTTTTAGAAGGGGCTCATCCCCGGCCGTTAACATAACAAACAAATAACAATCCAACTTGCAATACAGGCAGCCTTTGTAGTAGACGTAGTACTACAACGCCCAGCATTCCCTGAGTGCACCGCGGCGTGGCTGATAGAAATTCTCATTCATTGGGGGGGGCGGAGCTAGCCGCTGACTGGAATGGCGGTGTAGTGCACTTTCTCCCGCTTCAGCAATAGCATTACAACGGCTCACAGCGGCATAAGACCTGCTACGGAAGTCTTACTTACCGGAACAGATCCCTGATACAACCGACATCGATGTGGAACATGACCAGGAGACGACAAGTCAAAGCGGAGCCCAAAAAACTCCCGGATTATTTCTCTGCGACGAGCCGGTCACAAGATGGCGCCGACTCCCTGTCTGAGCCGGACGCGCGGCAACATCACAAGCAGCTATCGGCTGCACCAGGTCAGTCTGCAGAGGGGGACACACAGGGCAGGATGGAAGAAGTGTCAGGCCCCGGTAAACGGGGAGCGACTGGATCGGGCCCATCATCGCCCAACAGTAAAGGCCCTGCTTTTAAAAAGGCGCTCTTCCCTCACAGCTTGCCATCACAGGATACTCACCTCATGGCTTCTGATATGTCCGGATTGTCTGAGATTTCAGATGATGCTCCCCTGACCACTGCCGTCATGAAGGGGTTGATGCATACATTGCAGACTTCCATTTCTGGAGTGCTGGATCGGGTACTGGCACAAATTCACACGACGGTGGATGACCTAGGATATCGCACGGATCATCTAGAACGCAGCATGGGAGATCATGCCCAGGCCCACAATGATCTTATCGACGCACATGCTGAGCTTAAGGATGAGGTGAAATGGCTAAAAGACAAGCTCATGGATCAAGAAGACAGGTCGAGGCGGAATAATCTAAAAATCAGAGGGATCCCTGAAGAAATCTCACCCTCTGAATTAACCAATTTTCTGCAGACCATGTTTAAAGCCTTGGTTCCAATGTTTGCTCCACTGGATATAACTTTGGACAGATCACACAGAATTCCTAAATCTAGGGCTGCTCCGGAAAACGCTCCCAGAGATGTTCTCTCGAGGGTACACTTTTACCAAGCCAAAGATCGTATCCTTCAGGAGTCCAGAAAGTTGGGGAAACTCCCATCCCCATATGCTCATATTTCAATATACCCGGATCTGTCAGCTTCCACCTTGATGCTAAGAAAGCAGTTTCACCCAATCACTTTGGCTCTTAGGGAGCAGAATCTGAGATATAAGTGGGGTTTCCCGGTCAAGTTAGTGGTTTCTAGGAATGGTTCCACACATGTGATTCCTACTCCTTCTGATGGGATTGATTTGCTACACAAGTGGAACATTCCCGTCCAGTCTTTGGGAACGGGGTCAGCTAACAAGCCACCGAGACGTCTTCATCCGGAATGGGAATTGGCACAGGGACACTCTGCCACCTGATTTTTCTGCTGGTAGTATGGTCATGCAATAATGCTATTTGTTGTGGTTACCTTTATTCTCTCTCCCCCACGGAGGTCTGTACGGCGCAGTGTAGGCGCCATGTTTTTCTTTTTTGCACTGTTCTTATGTTAATATTTCTGTATTTAGTAATATGGTACTGTACATTTCATGGTCCGCAAGATCCTATATCTTTGTTTCGAATTCATGCTTCTTACCCAGTCAGACATAGTATGTTCTTATATGCTGCCTCATGCCGATTAATATATCCTCTTTAAATGTAAAGGGGCTCAATAGCCCTTTTAAAAGGAGACAGCTGTGGAAGGAAGCCTTGTCTCTTCACAGTGATGTTCTCTTTGCTCATGAGACCCACTTCTCCTCCCTTCATCCACCGAAATGTACGCATTTTAGATTTCCCCACATATTTCAAGCATCTCATTCCAGTAAAACCAAGGGTGTATTGATTGCGATAAAGGATTCGGTTGCCTTTCATATGCATCAGGTCATGTTAGACCCACAAGGTAGATTTGTGATACTCATATGTGACATAAACAATATTACTTTTACGTTTGTTAACATCTATCTCCCTAATTCACATCAGCTTAAGGCCTTTCATAAGATCCTCCGAAAGGTAAATAAGGTGAAGAAGGGGTTGTTGATTATAGGAGGGGATTTTAATGAAGTCATGCATCCCTCAATTGATTCCTCAAATGCCCATAGACCCCACTCCAATCTACACCACACAGTACATTTAGAAGAGCTTTATGATGTGTGGCGCTGTCAGCATGGGAATGAGCGTGACTTTACATACTTTTCTGCGCCACACAAAGTATACTCTCGTATAGATATGTTTTTGGTGAGTAAATCTGGTCTTCAATGCATCTCCACATCCACTATTGGGGATATATCATGGTCAGATCATGCTCCCATATCTATAAAGGTCCTAGACCAATTACCAACACCCCCTTTCTCTTCATGGAGACTGAATGATCTAGTATTAGAACATCCTCTCACAAAAGATTTGATGGACACACACGTCCAAACATACTTTGAAATTAATGCCCCTTCCTCAACCAATTGCTTTTCTTTATGGAATGCCCATAAGGCATATATGAGGGGGATGGGGATTCAGGCTGCCTCCAGGTTAAAAAAAGATAAGGAAAAAACTACTAAGGATATCCTCACTCAGTTACATAATCTAGAATCCCTTAATAAATCTAAAGTGACTCCGGACACTTCGCAAAAGATCAAAGTTCTTAGGGACCAACTGCAGGCAGTGCTGATGTCTGGACATATGGCCTTATTTAAAAAATTACAATTCGGATTTTATCTTCAAGGTAATAGACCAGGAGCACTCTTAGCTAAAATGCTCAAAAAGAAAAGTGCTAAACAGAGAACAGCATTTTTGATGGACAAAAATGGCAATAAAATTACTCACCCCCAAGAAATTAGTGATCAATTCCGGAATTTCTATCATAATTTGTATAATCTTAAAGAAGATAAAACCACCTATCAACCTTCAGTTTCGGACATTAATAACTTCCTGAGTGGCCTGAACCTTCCTTCCCTGTCTGTAGAGGACAGTATTCAATTACAATCCCCCTTTACGATACTTGAAGTATCACAAGCTATTAAAAGTTTAAAGCCAGGCAAAGCCCCAGGCCCGGACGGGTTTACTAATCAGTATTATAAAAGATATGACACGATTCTAGCTCCATACTTAGTTAAAGTGTTTACTGAAGCTGCAGGGACGGGATCCTTTCCGCAAGAAATGCTTGCTGCCACAGTAGTTACTTTGCCGAAACCTGGGAAAACGCCTGACTCTCCTGCTAACTTTCGCCCAATATCTCTTTTGAATACTGACGTGAAAATTTATGCTAAAATATTGGCTGGTAGGATTTATTGCCGGACGGCAGGCACCGGACGGCACCAGAAGGCTGATAAATCTGGTTCATTGGGCAAAGACCCGTCGAGTGCCTTCCGTGCTTCTTGCTTTAGATGCGGAGAAGGCATTCGACCGGGTCCATTGGGGATACCTGGAGGCTGTTTTGAGCAAATTTGGATTTGATGGGTGGATAAAATCCGCTATTATGGCACTGTACTCAAATCCGTCAGCTAGAGTATTGGCCTCTGGGTTCATGTCTGCATCATTTTCTATTTCCAATGGCACACGTCAGGGGTGCCCGTTATCACCCCTGATCTTTGCAATGGTTATGGAACCTCTAGCTATGTCTATTAGGCAGAACACAGCCATCACAGGTATTACGATTGGCACCCTTCAACATAAGATAGGGTTATATGCCGATGATGTCATCCTCACACTCTCTAATCCTTTAATGTCCCTATCGGCAGTGCAACACACCTTAGATTCATTTGGGAAAGTGGCTTACTACAAAATTAATGCTAGTAAATCGCATTTGTTAGAGGTGGGAATAACGGAGCAAGTTAGGAATAAAATCCGTAACTCCTTCCCTTTCCAATGGAACTCATTAAAAATTTCGTATCTGGGTATACAACTCACTAACTCAACGAATCTCCTATTCAAACATAATTTTGCTCCTCTCTTAACCAGTATTCCCCAACTGCTATCTACCTATAGCGGAGTTTGTACTTCCTGGGCGGGGAAAATAGCAATCATTAAAATGATGGTTTTGCCGATTATTTTGTACATGTTACGTGCACTGACAATCCCTCTTCCTAGTTCTTTTTTGAGGAATCTCCAAAGAATACTTAATAATTTCATATGGGCGCACAAAAAGCCTAGAGTGAGGATGCATACATTATGTCGACACTGGAGACAGGGTGGTATGGGAATGCCAGATGTCCAAAAGTATTATTGGGCAGTCTCACTAGACCAACTGAAGTATTGGTGTGCACGTCTCCCCTCAAAGAGGTGGATACATATTGAACAGGCAATGGTAGGTCGACCGCTTATTTCATTGCTAGGGGTTGGTTCACATTCTTCTCCAAATACCTATAACTGTGTGTCCCCCACTGTCGCGACCTCTCTAAAAATATGGAAAAATTACGCCAACAGGCTTCCTCCCTTGGCCCTCACTGCACTTAAAAATTTGCCCTTACGATATTTACTTACATTTTTACCTGAGATATCGTTGGATAGCTGGATAAATTCAGGGATCTCTCATATCCACCTGTTATTTAATGGCCGCACATTACTAGCCTTTACAGAATTAGTGAAGACTTATGGTATCTCCAATAGAGAATTCTACAAATATTTATGTATAAGACACTTATTCACGTCTCTAGATGTCAGTGCTTCAGTATTCCCCTCCTTGGCCCGCCAGCAATATTTTGACCCTGAAAATAGGAAACAGGGTATCTCGAAATTTTATGGAAATCTGTGCGAACACCTCCTTCCCAACATACCTTCTTATTGCGCTAAATGGGAGGAAGATTTTAACTCTTCCTTTTCTCTGATGGAATGGCAGAAAGCCTTCGCATGGTCCAAAAAAATTTCTAAGGGAGTTAAACATTGGGAAGCTTCCCAAAAACTGTTGTTACGCTGGTACTTAACACCTTTAAATTTTGCGAAATCCGACAACTCTTACCCGGAGGTTTGTTGGAAGGGGTGCGGTTGCAAAGGGTCGTACTTTCACATGTGGTGGCAATGTCCGGAAGTCTATGCGTTCTGGGGACAGGTATTTGATATAATTTCCCAAATTTCGTCCTGTATGGTTACACCGGATCCGGCACTGGCCTTCTGTTTTCTCAATATGCATAATATCCCAAGCTCCTCTCAAGTGGTGTCCAGCCATATTATTATAGCGACACGTTTACTTTTAGCTAAATATTGGAAATTACCCAATCAATACTCCATTTCAGAATTGATCAACCAGGTTAATGTTTCCTATACCATGGAACGCATGTATGCTCTGAGATCTCATAGACTTCCCCACGTCCTTACATTGTGGGAACCATGGATCAGATATCTGTCCACTTCTGCACTAGGAGCTCATTTGCTCCCTCTTATTTCAAAGGTCACTTGAAGAAATGGGACAAGGTACTAATACTTAGAGTCCTTAAATTAGATTACTAGTCTCATGCCACGGGTATTATCATATGTTCATTTAATGTAAGATATAAATTATTGTATAAGTAATTTCAGTGATATTGTGGTAACTCTTTGACATGTAAATGGAATATAATAATATGCGGAACATGATGGGGATTGCTAATCCTCCTTCACAAGAGGAAGGGGAATATTTGTATATATGTGATTGGCACTACCTCGGGGAGAGACATCTTCCCCTCAGGTCCACTAAGGTTAAGGGATTAATTGGACAACATAAGGCCCCAATATAATATATCTACATACTCGCATAGCTGTTTAACGGAGGAGACATGGGGTTGTTGGGTCACTTTACATTCATCTGTTTATATAATGTCATGGGACAAGTGGTCCAAAATATGCTATTACTATAAGTGTCTTATGGGTTTGGAGGTTCCTGCGCGGACCTAATGTGGATAAGGTTTGATATATATAATTTTTTCCTGTTGTTACTATTTCTTTATTCTGTATTTCTGAAAAATTAATAAAAATTTAAAATTTAAAAAAAGAAATTCTCATTCATTGCCATTTGCCAAGCCAGTGTCAGTGTGTGAATACGCTTTTAGAAGGGGCTCATCCCCGGCCGTTAAAATAACAAACAAATAACAATCCAACTTGCAATACAGGCAGCCTTTGTAGTAGACGTAGTACTACAACGTCCAGCATTCCCTGAGTGCACTGCGGCGTGGCTGATAGAAATTACCATTCATTGCCATTTGCCAAGCCAGTGTCAGTGTGTGAATACACTTTTAGAAGGGGCTCAATCCCCGGCCGTTAACATAACAAACAAATAACAATCCAACTTACAATACAGGCAGCATTTGTAGTAGACGTAGTACTACAACGCCAAGCATTCCCTGAGTGCATTGCAGCGTGGCTGATAGAAATTCTCATTCATTGCCATTTGCCAAGCCAGTGTCAGTGTGTGAATACGCTTTTAGAAGGGGCTCATCCCCGGCCGTTAACATAACAAACAAATAACAATCCAACTTGCAATACAGGCAGCCTTTGTAGTAGACATAGTACTACAACGCCCAGCATTCCCTGAGTGCACTGCGGCGTGGCTGATAGAAATTCTCATTCATTGCCATTTGCCAAGCCACTGTCAGTGTGTGAATACACTTTTAGAATCGGCTCATCCCCGGCCGTTAACATAACAAACAAATAACAATCCAACTTGCAATACAGACAGCCTTTGTAGTAGACGTAGTACTACAACGCCCAGCATTCCCTGAGTGCACCGCGGCGTGGCTGATAGAAATTCTCATTCATTGCCATTTGCCAAGCCAGTGTCAGTGTGTGAATACGCTTTTAGAAGGGGCTCATCCCCGGCCGTTAACATAACAAACAAATAACAATCCAACTTGCAATACAGGCAGCCTTTGTAGTAGACGTAGTACTACAATGCCCAGCATTCCCTGAGTGCACCGCGGCGTGGCTGATAGAAATTCTCATTCATTGTCATTTGCCAAGCCAGTGTCAGTGTGTGAATACGCTTTTAGAAGGAGCTCATCCCCGGCCGTTAACATAACAAACAAATAACAATCCAACTTGCAATACAGGCAGCCTTTGTAGTAGACGTAGTACTACAACGCCCAGCATTCCCTGAGTGCATTGCAGCGTGGCTGATAGAAATTCTCATTCATTTCTGTTTGCCAAGCCAGTGTCAGTGTGTGAATACACTTTTAGAAGGGGCTCATCCCCGGCCGTTAACATAACAAACAAATAACAATCCAACTTGCAATACAGGCAGCCTTTGTAGTAGACGTAGTAATACAACGCCCAGCATTCCCTGAGTGCACTGCGGCGTGGCTGATAGAAATTCTCGTTCATTGCCATTTTCCAAGCCAGTGTCAGTGTGAATACGCTTTTAGAAGGGGCTCATCCCCCGGGTTTTGATTCAACTTGCTGCACTCCAGCAGTGAAATGTCTAGTAAAAAAAAGGTTGTGAAAGGACGGGGTAGAGGAAAAAACACCCATGCCATCTCCTCTTCCAGTCCAAATGTTGGATCTGTTGGTGCCAGACCCAGTACCAGCATTTGTGGCACAAGACATGTGCCTAGTTCCACTAGTAGCAGCAGCCATGTGCCTGCTGGTAGTAGTAGCAGTATCAGCAAGCCAGACTTGTCCATCTCCTCCGGTGGGCGGGTTACTTTAGACAATACGGCCATTGTGGGCTGGTTGGCTGGCTCGCGGTCATCTCAGCAGGAAGACTCTGACGATCTGGCTTCAAGGCAGGTTTCGTTGGATTCCAGTTCCTCTACAGTTCCTTGGCACAGTGACAGTAGTAATATAGGTATTTCTAGCGTTTCCATTCCATCATCTATGTCTTCGCTCCCCCTGCCTAGCGGGAAGCCATCTTTCCTGAGAGTCCTAAGAGACATCTCCTCGGGTGCGAAGGAAGATACTGAACTACATAGTGATGATGATGATTTGTTTTCCGCGAGTCAGCCAACGGAGTGTGTTGCGGTGGAGGTGGAAGCGGTGTCCGAGACGCATAGCTGCGGTAGTGGGGGTGTTGGTGGTGGTAGCCGTGGTGGCAGACGCAGTAATGAGGGGGGGCATGGAGCCCGCCATGATGTCACATCACATTCACAACACAGTGACAGAAGTGGCGGGGATGATGAGGAAGGCTATGATGATGATGTTGTTTTAGACAGGACGTGGGAACCAGGTGACGAGGTGATGACGGCGTCAGAGGAGGAGGGTAGTAGAGGCGGCACTGGCCGTGATAAACAGCCAAGCCGAGGTAGGGGCAGAAGTCAATCTGCAAAACGTTGCAGCGGTAGGGTCAGCTCAGGAGCCGGTGACGGCGACACTGATGCTGGTGTAGGCTCCCGAAAAAAGCCTGCCAGACAAGGGGCAAGCTCGGGTGATGGTGGTGTTGGTGGTGGACGTGGTACTACCTCTTTACGGTACTCTGCCGTGTGGCAATTTTTCTGTACCTTCCCGGAGGACGAAAACATGGCACAGTGCCATATCTGCAAGCAGAAAGTAAGGCGTGGGCAGGGCAGCAATGTAGGAACTACCGCTCTACGTAAACACATGGAGCGGCATCACAAGGCCATGTGGGACAATCGACATGCCCCACCATCATCATGTACATCTAATGAAGACCCCTCTGCCGCTGCTGCTGCTCCGAGTCCCTGTCATCTAAGTAGTAGCCAGGCCTTATCTACCATTTCGTTGTCATCATCATCATCACTGTCATCTAGTGCTCCTCCTACGTCCCGTCAGTTATCCATTACGGAATCGTTGTCCAATAAGCAACAATATATACCCAGTCATCCACTTGTCGTGCGGCTTAATTCACACCTGGCTAAGTTGGTGGTGCAGTCGCTGCCGTACCACCTGGTCGACTCTGCTGGCTTCAAGCAATTGATGGCGTGCGCTCAGCCTAGGTGGCGAATACCTAGCTGACATTACTTCTCCAAAACAGCTGTCCCTGCCTTGCACAAGCATGTGGAGGAAAAGGTGTTCCAGTCCTTGCAATTATCCGTGTGCAGCAGGGTACATGCCACCGTCGACATGTGGAGCAGCAACTATTGGCAGGGACAGTACATGTCTTTCACGGCCCACTGGGTCAATATTTTGCAGTCCGATGCACCACCGCAGCAATGCCAGGCATTACCACCTCCACGCTTGTATCTTTCTGGTTCAATTCCGGACACCAGGCGCCTACCATCCTCCTCCTCCTCCTTGCCTTCCTCCTTGGAGGTCTTCCCGTCCCCGACAGGACACAGCGTATCTTCCACTCCTCCTCCCTCCTCTTTTCATAGGTGCAAGGTGAAGCGCCACAATGCTGTCTTACACCTGCTGAGCCTGGGTGAGAAAAAAGCCACACAGGGCAGGAGCTGCTGCTGTGCATCAAGGAAGAAATCGCACGCTGGCTGTCTCCTCTGAAACTCACACTGGGCAATGTTGTCTCTGATAACGGGAAGAAAGTTGTGGCTGCACTGCGTCTAGGTCACCTGACACATGCTCCTTGCATGGCACATGTGATCAATCTGGTCATAACATGCTTCTTAAAGTCATATGTTGGTTTGAAGGGTGTGCTGGCCATGTCCAGGAGGGTTTGCGTTCGCTTTAGACGTTCGTATGCATTTAAGCATGCCCTCCTGGACTTGCAGCGTCAAAACAATCTCCAAGAACACAGCCTGATTTGCTACGTTCCAACACGCTGGAATTCCACCCTGCACATGTTGGACCATCTGTACGAACAGCCGTGAATGATTTCCTGATGCAGCAGACGGGCAGCGTTTGGAGCCAGTGTAATTTCGAGCTCAGGCACTGGCAGCTGGTTAGAGACGCATGTCGCGTTTTGAGGCCCTTTGAAGAGGCCACACGATTTGTGAGCCGTGACGCTAGCGGAATGAACGATGTTATGCCACTGATATTCATTATGGAGCAAACGCTCACAGCGATGATTCAGCAAAGGATGGAGGAAGGATAACATCTGGCTATGGATGTTGGGGAGGAGGAGGAAAATGAGGAAACAGGAGATGGAGGATGAGGATGAGGAGCTGGATTTGGAGATGGAATCACAGGAAGGGATAGGGGACGAGGCAGCCGCACAACATGACAGTGATGGTCGTGATGACGAGTCTGACGACGACCTTGATGATGGACAACCATGGCAGTATGGGGCGGAGATGGAACCAATCGGGCCCTCTGAAACACTGGCCAGGATGGCGAGCTGTATGCTTCGTTACTTGCGCGCTGACTGTCGTCTTGTTAGCATGAAGCAAAGAGATGAGTACTGGATAGCCACACTTTTAGACCCTCGGTATAAAGCCAGAATGGGGGAGTTTTTTTTGCGCCTTCCGAGAGGGAGGCAAAATTGGCTTATTATCGAGAGAAGCTATGCAGCCAGCTTGTCACGGCTTTCAAACGGCAAACACCTGCTACAAGCATGTCTGACCGGGGGCCACTCTCCGCTCCCCTCTGTCTCATCGTTCCACCGCCTCTGGCAGAGCTACCTCTGCAATAGGCGGCAGCAGCGGCAGCAGCAGCAGCAGCAGCCAATTCAGTTTGGAAAATATGATGACAACATTTTTACATCCAATACCCCGACCTGACACACATCGTAGTCACCAAAGGGATGTTCACCATCACCAGGTGCAGCACCTAAAGAACCAGGTTCACTCGTACGTGGACTGTGCCCTTTCTCCGTCAGAAATGCTGATCCCAGACCCCATGGACTTCTGGGTCAGCAGATTGGATCATTGGCAAGAACTGGCCCAGTTTGCCATGGGTGTACTGTCTTGTCCACCCTCCAGTGTAGCGTCAGAGAGGGTATTCAGCGCGGCAGGGGGCTTCGTCACCTCTAAGCGAACAAGATTGTCCGCCAACAGCTTGGAAAATCTCACGTTTCTGAAAATGAATCAAGTGTGGATCGGTGAGGATTTTAAAACCCCTGTGCCTGATGCCACTGATTAGATCTGACATTGCTGCTGCTGCTGCTGCTGCCGCCTGCTACTGCCGCCTGCTACTACGGGATTCTGTCCTCTCCACTGTTTTTTTAATGTGCCGCTGTTGGTGCTGCTACTACATCTACCACCAATCCACCCCCAGTGCCATCTGCTACAAGCAGGCCTGCCCCACCACAGGGCTTTGTCCTGTGACTGTCGTCCAGTCTCTTTTTTTAATGTGCTGCTACTACTACTACCAGTCTACCACCCTTGCTGTCTGTGTTGGCTACCTCTACTACCACCAATACACCTCCACTGCCGCCCGTCTGCTACAAGCAGGCCTGAGGCCTGCCCAACCACAGGGCTTTGACCTGTGACTGTCGTCCAGTTTCTTTTTCTAATGTGCTGCTACTACTACTACTACCACCCTTGCTGTCTGTGTTGGCTACCTCTACTAACACCAATACACCTCCACTGCCGCCCGTCTGCTACAAGCAGGCCTGGAGGGCTTGTCAAAAGCCATTGCTTGTTGCTTTTACATCCATGTATGGATGAACCCCGGCAGGCATCTGCCAATAAAAAGGGTACATTTTTGGAGGGCTTGTGAAAAGCCATTGCTTGTTGCTTTTACATCCATGTATGGATGAACCCCGGCAGGCATCTGCCAATAAAAAGGGTCAATTTTTTGAGGGCTTGTCAAAAGCCATTGCTTCTTCTTTTACCACCTTATATGTATGAACCCTGGCAGGCATCTGCCGCCAAAAATGGTTAATTTTTGGACGTTTTTTAACAATGCATTAAGCATACAACATGCACAAGTGCAGTGGTTTCTGTTAGTTATCACCGTGTCCCATCCGTTTTCCTATAGCCATACATGTTGGCGTAACTTTGACACTAACTTTGCCTTAAAGACAGCTCAAAAGTACTTGGATACACTCATGGGTGACCTAAGAGTGTTATACAGGGCTTTTAGGGCTTTTAAACAGTGTTATACACGATTTTTAGGGGCTTTCTTGTATTACAGGTTCAGTCAGAACTAGTTTGGTCCGAATCGAACTTTTTCATGAAATTCGGCAAACCTGCCGAACCGAACTTTTCATAAGTTCGCTCATCTCTATCAGGGTGTGCCCGTATTCGTCTCAGGAAAGGTTCCAACGACAAAATAAAGATCAAAGTAGAAAGGAGGTAGCCCTGTCTAGTACTATTTTGTATGGAAAAAGAATCTGAAAGGATTCCATTCACCCGGACTCTCGCTGTCGGGCCACTATATAAGGACATTATCCATATAAGCATATTTTCTTTTAGTCCCAGATGTCGTAATGTCTCCGACATAAATACCCAGTTTACCCTCAAAGGCTTTCTCTGCATCAGTCAACAGAATCATAAATTCTGTATTTGTAGATTTTACCTTATGGATAAGGTTAATGGCCCTGATGGTATTATCTCTTGCTTCCCTCCCTACTGTGAGACCAGCCTGGTCCGAATGAATGGAGTCTTTTAATAGTAGTATCAGTCTATTAGATAGAATTTTGGCAAATAATTTAACAACAATGTTTAATAACGAAATCGGACGATGATTACCACATTGAGTATGGTCCTTCCCTGACTTTGGGGTTACTGTAATATACGCCCTGAGCGAGTAGTTTGGGAATGTATCTGTTAGCAGTATGAAATTAAAAGCTCTGATTAGGTATGGGCTTAGGGAAGATAGAAATTTCCTATAGTAGGGGACAGTAAATCCGTCAGGACCTGGCGCTTTACCCTTGTGGGTATCTTCTATTGCGCATCGTAATTCCTGCTCAGTAATTAAGTTTTCCAACGCATCTGTTAGTTCAGATTGTAGACATGGGATGCCCAACTCCAGGATGTATTTCCGGACCCGAGAAATTCTATTGATGCTGTAGCAGAATTTTTTGAGTCTATTGAGTATAGAGCAGCATAAAAATCTCGGAAATCCACTGGTATCTCTGATGGGAGGTTGGATCTAGGCTTATTTGGGGTAGATATTTGTGATACATATGTACTTGCTTGTTGTAAGTGCAATGCTTTGGCCAGTGACTTACTACTTTTGTTACTATATTCGTAAAAATGTCTTCTACATTTAGAGAGGGTAGATTTTTCTTTGGACAAAAGCAAAGTACTTAATTCCTCGCATTTTCTAAGTAATGATATCTTAATCTCATTATCAGATGACTGTTTATGAGATAGTTCTAATTCTTTGATTTGTGGCAGTAGAGTATTAGTAGCTAAAGAGCGTTCTTTTTTTAACCGTGTGCCTTGTTTAATAAAGAGCCCTCTGATCACACATTTATGAGTTTCCCAAAGTGTACCTGCGTCTATATCCCCTTTATCATTGAGTAGGAAAAATTCCATGATTGATTGGTGAATATCTTCCGCTATTATCTCATCCTCTAGTAATAAGGGGTTAAGCTTCCATTGCCACTGGAAAGGTATCGGCGATTTTAGTAAGATGGTCATTGTAATTAGAGCATGATCTGAAAAAGTTATTGTGTCTATTGTAGCATCTTGCAGGGATGGCAAATTTTAGTGTTTGATAAGGAATAGATCCAATCTGGAATATAAATGATGTGCTGTGGAATCAAATGGGTAATCCCGCTCTGCAGGATGTAATAGACGCCATGTGTCCACCAATTGATGATCATGCAATAATCGTCGAATACGCCCATGTTGGGAGAATGACATAGCTGACAAATTTGTCGACACATCCAAATTTGGTTCTAGTGGTACATTAAAATCCTATAGTTCCCTCTCCAAACTCTGCCAGTCTCTCCAAACAAGATGCCAGTACCTTCCCTTGTCCAACATTTGGTAAATATATAGTGGCAAAGTTAAAGAGCTGGGAAGCAATGGAACCCTTTAGAAGAAGCATTCTGCCATCTCCATCACTCCGCAAGTCAAGGAATACCCATGGTAGTAGGGAGTGAGATATCAGAATACTAGTTCCTCTGGATTTTGGATCTGGTGTATAACTCTGGTATGCCTTGGGAACCATCGGTTTGTTAGGTTAAATGGTTTTCGCTCACACAAGTGGGTTTCTTGTAGAAAAACCACCTGTAATTTTTTTTTTCCTTCTGCATATTCATTAGGATTGAACATTTCTCAGGGCTATGTAGACCCTTTACATTAAGTGATCCTACCATTAGGTCTGTCTGCATGGTTAAAGACAGTATTCCCAAGCATTAACCTATTTGGAAAAAAAAAAAAAATGTAAAAAAAAAACACTGTATGCCCAAAGGCAGTTCCTCTGAAGTTTACAGAGGAAAAAACTCAAAACGAGTGAGGAGGTGTTGAAAGACCCACGACCCCACTCCGCGGAGCTCCATGGCGAAAGCATTTCATCTTTTATAGCCTTGATCAATTTTAATATAAACCAAAACCAGATTATCATATAAAGAAATATAAATGTTGAAATTAGTATTATTCTTATATTTCCAAAGAAGTGTACTCTATCATAAATTCGAATTAGATCTAGCAATTCTATATTTCCCAGTGGAAGATATAACCCTAAATTTAATCATCCAGGTTATTCTTCCATTCTGATCAAAGAGACGGATCGAGAGGGGGACAGTTATTCGCTCTTTGCCTTCTCTGTTGCTGTAGTTGCTGATCTGAATTTAGCCAGTTTGGTACAGGGATAGGATCAATGTGAAGAAATACAAATAACTCAAGAACATCTGTTGGGTGTTTCAGAGTGAAAATATTAGAGTCCTTTTTTATGATCACATGAAAGGGATGACCCCAACTGTATGTCGCCCCAATATCTCTAAGCTTTCCCAAGAGTGGTTGCAACAAGCGTCTCATTTGAAGAGTTTTATTGGATACATCAGGGTAAATTTGAACCATTTTCCCCTCCACTGCCACTGGGCCATAGTCCCAGGCTTCTCTTAAGATAAGCTCCCTATCTGTAAAGTAGTGCCACCGACAGAGTACGTCCCTTGGATTATTTGAGTCCAGGCGACTGTTACGAAAAACTCTGTTTACTCGATCGATAGTAAAACTTGCATCCTTTGGTCTTCTGGTTACGGTGTTAAAAATACAACTCACTCTATGTACTAGATTATACAGAGACCCCAAATCCGGGAGCCCTTTCAACCGTATGTTATTCCTACATCCTCTATTTTCTTGATCATCCATTTGAAGGGCCATAGACTGAATTTTAACTTTAGACGCCTGAATCTCCCTCTCCAGTGCAACCACTCTATTGTCTAGAGCAGTGACTGGTTGCTCAGTCAAAACTGCTCTATTATCTAGATGTTCAATTTCAGTGCGAACGCCTGATAAGGCCTGTTGGTGTGAAAATTCAAGACGTGACACTAGATTATCTAGATCTTGTCTCGTAGGAAGAGCTTGTATAAGCTCTCTCAAGATATGTAAATCTATGTGTCCCGTATTTTTTCCCATATTCTCCCCCATATTTTCCCCCTTAGTATGGGTTAAAACAGGGGCTATAATTGGGTCTGGGCTTAATGCACCTGATGCTCTCATATGGGTCTGAACGACTTTGGGTATCAGTGGAGACAGCACTCCTTCTGTGTTAATGGGGGTATATATACTTTCAGTAGCAACACCCTTCTGTATACAGCTTCTCTGGTTTTCAAAGTTTATATTATTTATCGCACAGCCAAAACCAGAATCAGAGCTGGGACTGGGCTCTACTACATTATCACAGCCTTTCACTCTTTCATTGTTTACATAAGCACCTTGAAAACTCCTGAGCCAACATTTTTCTTTGGGCAAGTGCTATCAATACCTTCCCCTTTTTCAGTTATATAAATCACATCATCCTTAGTGAGCTCGGTCAGAGTATTTAAAGCATCGCCAACATGTATACTTTTTGTAATGGGTATGAGATTTACACCTTTTGTTATGCTTCCAACATATATGACCCCCAGTCCCATCTCCACATCTTCCCCCATAACCTGTAAGTCCTGTGGAATCCAGGGATCAAGGAAGTACTGCAGATCTAATAGATTTCCACAGAGCAGTAGTCCTTTGCTTCCAAGAAGCCTAGGTAGTATTGGCAGTCCACAGAGACCATCCACATCGGAATCAGGAGGATTGCAATAGTAATCCTTGGGGATGGCGTTATCTTTGTTAGCCTCAGAAGCATCTTTGAGAGGGAGATGGAGATGTTGCTGCACCTGCACATGTTGTAATGGATGTGTCAGCTGTATCTGTTGACATACTATTGCTCTTTCCATAGGGCTATGTCGTGTTACAGAGACAGGTGGGGCCGGAACCACTGTATCCACCGAGTCCACTGCATCCCCTGTGTCCACAGCAGAGCTGGGGATATTCGTAACCACTCAGAACTGCTCAATACACCCCGGCCTAGTTGTAACACCAGCATGCTCCAGACGTTCTAGTAGCTCTGCTCGCTCTAAGCCACGTTCACGTGATAGTGGTCGAGATGGGCGAGAGGTCAGACGGATTGTCCCACTCGAACCTCCTCTGAACTTCGCCGGCATTGTAAAAAAGAAACGGCAGCAGTAGAAACACACTGGACACAATCACAGTCAAGACGTGCACGGGATGAATGCCAGTTGCTACAGATAGCAGTAACAGGTAGCAGTAGCAGTAACAAGTAACACTAATATGAAGGGAAAGGAGAAACTTCCACTTAAAAAAAAAGAAGAAGATCCTCCAAAGAACGTATACTTGCTGCAGGCAACCACAACTGATACCCCTTTTTGAATCCTGACCTTAGAACAGTTACTACACCGTGTTCCAAATTATTATGCACATTGAATTTAAGTGTCATAAACATTTAATTATTAGTTTTTCAATTAAACTCATGGATGGTATTGTGTCTTAGGGCTCTTTGGATCATTGTAACGAATCTCAGACACCTGTGATAATTAGTTTGCCAGGTGTGCCCAATCAAAGGAAAACTACTTAAGAAGGACGTTCCACTTTATTAAGCAGGCCACAGGTTTCAAGCAATATGGGAAAGAAAAAGGATCTCTCTGCTGCCAAAAAGCGTGAAATAGTGCAATACCTTGGACATGGTATGAAAACATTGGATATTTCAAGAAAACTTAAGCATGATCATCGTACTGTGAAAAGATTTTGCCATTGCAAAGCAGCAAACAGGTATTTGAAGCCGCCGGTGCCTCTGGAGTCCCGCGCACCTCAAGGTGTAGGATCCTCCAGAGGTTTGCAAGTGTGCATAAAGCTATTATTCGGCCACCCCTAAACAATGCTCACAAGCAGAAACGGTTGCAGTGGGCTCAGAAATACATGAAGACTAATTTTCAAACCGTGTTGTAAACTGATGAGTGCCGTGCAACCCTGGATGGTCCAGATGGAGGGAATAGTGGATGGTTGGTGAATGGCCACTATGTCCCAACAAGGCTGCGACGTCAGCAAGGAGGTGGTGGAGTCATGTTTTGGGCTGGAATCATGGGGAGAGAGCTGGTAGGCCCCTTTAGGGTCCCTGACGGTGTGAAAATCACCTCTGCAAACTACGTAGAGTTTATGACTGACCACTTTCTTCCGTAGTACAAAAAGAAGAACCGTGCCTTCCGTAGCAAAATTATCTTCATGCATGACAATACACCATCTCATGCTGCAAAGAATACCTCTGTGTCATTGGCTGCTATGGGCATAAAAGGAGAGAAACTCATGGTGTGGCCCCCATGTTCCCCTGACCTCAACCCTATTGAGAACCTTTGGAGCATCCTCAAGCAAAATATCTATGAGGGTGGGAGGCAGTTCACATCAAAACAGAAGCTCTGGGAGGTTATTCTGACATCCTGCAAAGATATTCAAGCAGAAACTGTCCAAATACTCACAAATTCAATGGATGCAAGAATTGTGAAGGTGATATCAAAGAACATGTAACTTGGTCTGTTAAGTTTTTTTTATTGAAAGAGTTTTTGATTTCTGTAAATATGACCTCCTGATGCTGCAAATTCAACAAATTACCATTTTAGTTCTCTTTACAACCTTTAAAGTGTTTTGATCTCTGTTGTGCATAATAATGTGAAACAGTGCATTTTGAGTTTTTTACTTCTAAAATAAAATCTGTTATCTTTAGGAGATTTGTTCAATACAATTTACATTATACTCCAACGGTTGATGGCTTGAAGATTATACTGACTGTCATTTGCATCGACTATTTAGGAAAATCAGCGAAAAATAACATTTGCATAATAATTTGGAATGCGGTGTCGATCAGCTATTCCCATGGAGCTCCTGGAGTGAATCACAATCGTGCTCCAAGCCACACCTCCATGAATTAGGTGGAAAGAAAGCGAAGCAGCGTCGTCCCGTTCACGTATCCGGGAATTCGTCTTTTTCTGATCTGATAAATGGCAGCCGCCATTTTGAGCGATTCATGCGGAACGAATCCCAAAATTTCAATAAAATCTGAAGCTTTTGGAAAATTCGGAACAAATTCAATTAGTGTAGAATTGATTCGCTCATATCCATTTCTGGCTCATCTATGCATTACATGAAGAGCCCATTGATTTCATTGATTAAAACGGAGATAAAAAAATTCGGTGGTGCTACAGGAAAATTGGAAACTTGCTGCTGGGTTCCCCCTCAGATTAAAATTAATCATCGGAGGCAGGGGCGTAGCTAGAGGCTCATGGGCCCCGATGCAAAAATTCTTACTGGGCCCCCCCCCCCCCCGCAAACTTCTCATGGCCGACGGTCCGCAGCTTTCAGCTGCATCGCTGGGTCTCCTAAGTGACCCAACAATGCAGCACTAGCAGCCGGGGGCGTCACGAAGGCTGGGTTCACACACACTATTTACGGTCGTAATTCGGGCGTTTTAGCATTGAATTACGTCCGAAAATGCGGCTCAAAAGCGTCGGCAAACATCTGCCCATTCATTTGAATGGGTCTTACGATGTTCTGTGCCGACGGTCATTTTTTTTACGCGCCGCTGTCAAAAGGCGGCGCGTAAAAAAGACGCCCGCGTCAAAAAAGTGCCTGTCACTTCTTCAGACGTAAATAGAGCCGTTTTCCATGGACTCCATGGAAAACCAGCTTCAATTACTTCCGTAATGGAAGCAGCAAAAGACGCCTGCACATGCCATTACGGCTGAAATTACGGTGCTGTTTTCTCCTGAAAACAGCACCGTCATTTCAGCCATAACAGACGCTGCCGTGTGAACATACCCTCAGGGCTTAAAATGTCAGGGAAATAGCTCCAATACATATGTGTCCGCCCCAAAAAAAGTGTGTATATGAGACAGCATAGCATATCTATAGCACTACGACCCTATAAACTATGGATAGGATTAGATACATTGGCTCAGCAGACAGTATCACACATGATAGGATTAGATAGTGGCTCAGAAGGCAGTATCACACATGATAGGATTAGATACAGTGGTCCAGCAGACAGTATCACACATGATAGGATTAGATACAGTGGCTCAGCAGACAGTACCACACATGATAGGATTAGATACAGTGGCTCAGAAGGCAGTATCACACATGATAGGATTAGATACAGTGGCCCAGCAGACAGTATCACACATGATAGGATTAGATACAGTGGCTCAGCAGACAGTACCACACATGATAGGATTAGATACAGTGGCTCAGAAGGCAGTATCACACATGATAGGATTAGATACAGTGGCTCAGCAGACAGTATCACACATGATCGGATTAGATATAGGGCCCAGAAGACAGTATCACACAAGATACGATTAGATACAGGGCCCAGCAGACAGTATCACACATGATTGGATTAGATACACAGCTCAGCAGACTGTATCACACATGATAGTATTAGATACAGGGCCCAGCTCGCTGACATTGCGGCTCCAGCGCTGGACCCAGGAAAGGTAAGAATAATAATTTTGCTTCTTTATGTGTTACTGATTATTTTTGTGTTTGTTTACAGGTTCGGTTGTTGGACTTCGGATACGAGGACTTCAATGACGGCGTTTTTTTTATTCTCAATAAAATGGTTAATGAGGGTTGTTTTTTTATTTCAATAAAATATTTTTTCTATGTGCTTGTATCTTTTTAAACTTTATTATCACCGCCTTAGTAATGGCCGCCGGCTGATTGACAACCTCCATTACTAAGGCGGGGCTTAATGTTAGCCGGTGCAGAGGCCAACACTAACCCCCATTATTACCCCGGTACCCACCGCCACCAGGAGTACTGGGAAGAGCCGGGTACGAACCAGTACCCGACCATCTGTAGTGACGGGCAGGCACCGGGGTGGCCGCAGGCTGGTAGTATTAGGCTGGGGAAGGCCAAAAACAGTGGCCCTTCCCACCCTTGTAATGCTTCCTGCTGCTGCTGTGTTGTATCTGGCTGGTTATGAAAATTGGGGGGGACCCGACATCGTTCTTTCCAATTTTTTTTTTTTTTTTAAATGACGTGGGGTCCCCCCCATTTTTCATAACCAGCCAGATACAATAAAGCAGCAGCAGCCTAGCATCACCAGGGTAGTAGGGGCCACTGTATCTGGCCTTTCCCCTCCTGATACCAGCCTGCGACCACCCCAGTGGCCGACCATCACTACAAATGGTCAAGTACTGGATCGTACCCGGCTCTTCCCAGCACCCCTGGGTGCCGGGGTAATAAAGGGGGTTAGTGTTAGCCTCTGCATCGGCTAACACTAAGCCCCGCCTTAGCAATGGATGCTGTCAATCAGCCGGCGGCCATTACTAAGGCGGTGATAATAAAGTTAAAAAAAAACCACAAAGACATAGAAAAAATATTTTATTGAAATAAAAAAATAAAAACACACAACCCTCATTAACCATTTTATTAATAAAAAAAAAAAGCTGTCATCGAAGTAGTCCTGGAATCCGCTGTAGTCCAACGACCGAACCTGTAAGAAAACACACAAAAAATGATTAGTAACACGTGTTAGGGTATGTGCACACACACTAATTACGTCCGTAATTGACGGACGTATTTCGGCCGCAAGTACCGGACCGAACACAGTGCAAGGAGCCGGGCTCCTAGCGTCGCACTTATGTACGATGCTAGCAGGACAACTGTCCCGTACTGAAAACATGATTACACTACGGGACAGTTGTCCTGCAGCGAGGCAGGGACTCCTAGCGTCGTACATAAGTATGATGCTAGGAGCCCGGCTCCCTGCAGTGTGTTCGGTCCGGGACTTGCGGCCGAAATACGTCCGTCAATTACGGACGTAATTAGTGTCTGTGCACATACCCTAAGGCTTAGATACAGGGCCCATGTGTGATACTGTCTGTGGGACCCTGTATCTAAGCCTACCACAACGTAGGCTTAGATACAGGGTCCAGCAGACAGTAATCTTATACAGTATAAGATTACTGTGTGCTGGGGCCCTGTATCTAAACCTAGTGTGGTAGGCTTAGATACAGGGCCCAGCAGACAGGATCACACATGGGCCATGTATCTAAGCCTACCATGTGATTGGCTTAGATAAAGGGCCCAGCAGACAGGATCACACAATCTGTGATCCTGTCTCATGGGCCCCCTAAGCCTGCTACATCGTAGGCTTAGGGGTTGTGCAGTCCCTAAACATTGATGGCCTATCCACAGGATAGGCCATCAATAGCTGATGTGTCGCCCGGGACCCGCAAATCAGCTGTTTTGAAGGGGACGCAGCACTCGTACGAGAGCTGCTTCCCCTTCATTTCATTACTCGCTCACACTGTGAATCGCCGACACCGATTCACAGTGTGACCGGAATGAAGGGGAGCAGCTCTCGTACGAGTGCTGCGGCCCCTTCAAAACAGCTGATTGGCGGGTCCCGGGAGTCAGACCCCGCCAGTCAGGGCTAACCTTACCTTCCTCTTCGGCCGCGGCGGGAGTTCTGTAGTCTCGATGCTGTGCGCGGCGGCATAGCGCTGTGACGTCATGCGCTGCGCACAGCGCTTGACGTCAGGACCTCCGCTGCGATCCGGAACCAGGAAGGTAAGTAAAGTATGTTACTATAGTAACAGGGGCCCGCGGCCCGAGTTACTATAGTAACTTTTTATTGATGTGGTGCGGGGGGCCGTGGGCCCCCCTGGCTTCGGGGCCCGGTCGCAATTGCGACCGCTGCGACCCCTATAGCTACGCCAGTGATTGGAGGTCCAAACAGCAGGATATCCCGTGTTCAGCGTATCATTGAAAAAACCCTTCTAACTAAAAAGGACTGTCAAAAGTAGAAAACCACTTCAAAAAATAAATTTGTTTCTAAATCTTAGGGTATGTTCAGACGGCCTATTTTCGTCCGTTTTTCGGGCCGTAAACGCCCGAAAAATCGGAAGCAGAGCGCCTCCAAACATCTGCCCATTAATTTCAATGGGAAAAACGGCGCTCTGTTCCGATGGGCCGCGAAAAAGAAGTGCAGGACACTTCTTGAGACGTTTTTGGAGCTGTTTTTCATTGACTCTATAGAAAACAGCTCCAAAAACGGGCATAAAAAACGACACGAAAAACGCAGCGAAAATCGCTTAAAAACGTCTGAAAATCAGGAGCTGTTTTCCCTTGAAAACAGCTCTGTATTTTCAGACGTTTTTGAGTCAGCGTGTGAACATACCCTTACTGCAAAGTTACTTAAAGGCTATGTACACCTTTGAAAACAATTTTTTTTTTTTTAAATAAATCAGTGTATCAGTGTTTGGTGCAACTTTGTAGTTACTTTTTATTAAAAATTATTTTCACTTTTTCAGATACAGCTGCTTTGTATCATGTATACAGAGCAGCTGTATCTAGCGCTGAAACCTGTTTCCGTCAGGTCGGCGGGACTGATGAGTTCAGCGACAGGGGGTTCTACATGTCTCTGTCACGCAGGATCCACCTGCTATAGATCACATCTAAGTTATGAACTTAGATATGATCTATAACAGCTCGATTCCCCTCTTTGGACTCCCCTCTATTAGCCAGAGCTCAGAGACATGAGAAAGGCTGGCTCCTGTTCTGAAAGACTCTGCATGGACATATATTATATTGTAACCCATTCATTTGAATGTGTGCCAGGTAAGGGTATGTGCACACGATAACGGCAAATACGTCTGAAATTACGGAGCGGTTTTCAGGAGAAAACAGCTCCTGAATTTCAGACATTTTTACAAGTGCACGCGTTTCTCGCGGCGTCTTTTACGGACGTAATTGGAGCTGGTTTTCATTGGAGTCAATTAAAAACGGCTGCAATTACGTCCCAAGAAGTGTCCTGCACTTCTTTGACGCGGCCGTAATTTTACGCGCCGTCTTTTGACAGCGATGCGTAAAATGACAGCTCGTCTGCACAGAACATCGTAAGACCCATTGCAAACAATAGGCAGATGTTTGCCGACGTATTGGAGACGTCTTTTCAGGCGTAATTCAAGGCGTAAAACGCCTCCATTACGTCTGAAAAGAGGTCGTGTGCACAAACCCTAAGGCCGGAATGTGGCGTTTTGCGCACGCAAAAGGTACTTAACAGCTCCATGTGTCAGCCCCGTATGATGCGCGGCTGCGTGATTTTCGCGCAGCCGCCATCATTATGACACTCCGTTTGGATGTCTGTAAACAGAAAAGCACGTGGTGCTTTTCTGTTTTCATTCATAGTTTTAGAGTTGTTGCGCGAATCATGCACGCCCCACGGAAGTGCTTCCATGTGGTGCGCGTGATTTTCACGCACCCATTGACTTCAATGGGTGCGTGATGCGTGAAATACGCACAAAGAACGGACATGTCGTGAGTTTTACGCAGCGGTCTCACGCTGCGCGAAAATCACTGACAGTCTGCACTGCCCCATAGACTAATATAGGTCCGTGCAAGGCGCGTGAAAATCACGCGCGTTGCACGGACGTATATCACGTTCGTCCTAATACTATTTTTTGCATCTTCCTTTAGTGACATCTACTGATCGCAAAAGATTTCAGCTGCTGGACCCTCAGCATCCAGCTGACTGCTTAGGGTATGTTCACACGCAAACTCAAAGACGTCTGAAAATACGGAGCTGTTTTCAAGGGAAAAGAGCTCCTGATTTTCAGACATTTTTTAAGCCACTCGCGATTTTCGCTGCGTTTTTTACGGTCATTTTTTTAGCTGTTTTCTATAGAGTCAATGAAAAACAGCTCCAAAAACATCCCAAGAATTGTCCTGCACTTCTTTTGTGCGGCTGTATCTTTACGCGGCCGTTTTTTCAAAACGGTCGCGCGAAAAAACGGCCCGTCGGAACAGAACGCCGTTTTTCCCTTTGCAATCAATGGGCAGATATTTGGAGGCGTTCTGCTTCCGATTTCACGGCCGTTTACAGCCCGAAAAAGGGACGAAAATAGGCAGTGTGAACATACCCTTAGGCGAATGCATTCTGGAAGGAAGTTCTATAGTGGGAACAACCACTTTACCCACCTTTAACACATGTTGCTATTAGGTCTAACATTTTATGTTTATTAATTTTATAACATATCTTTATCATGGTTAGATTTCTATTTTGCTGATCCCCTATAAAAATATATTATGAAATCAATCATTACAGAATTTTAGTCAAGGGTGGAGATTGACTTCAAGTAAACATTGTTGTAAGTAAAAGTACCCACATATATGAAGTCATATATGAGTCAAAATATTTCTCATGTATCTCTGCATAAATAAATTCTTAGTTTTTTTGTAGGTATTTTGCTTATAAACATTTAAATCTAAAAAGTGCAATACATTAGAGGGTAATAAAGAATAACCTAAAATGATATGTACATTTTATTGCATCTCTTTTTAGGTTTTAGGGCTATATCAATTATTTTGAAAGCTTTGTAAAAAGCCTGAGTATAAATAATACCTGGTAGCTATCCATAAAGTAGTGTTACATTCCTTACAGTGTCATGGTCGTAAACTGTTCAGCAAAGCAATAAAACTGGAGCATTTCAAAAGCTGAACCAACAATAAAGACTGAAATCTATCACTTTGCTGGCCACTTCATGTTACTAGATTAACTTATTAGTTTCCACCCATTGGTGTTTATATGGCAGTCACTAACGGGCTTTATTCTGATGCAGTAACCTTTTTACGGCGCTGCATCATAATAAAGCAGCGCCGCCGGGAGCAGTAAGGATATGTTCTCACGCTAAAGTAAAAAAGGCTGTAAAATACGGAGCTGTTTTCCTCTGATTTTCAGACATTTTTAAAGCATCAAACGTTTTTGGTGCATTTTTGTGGAGCCATTTTTTTAAAATGCCCCGTCTGAACAAAACAACGTTTTTCTCATTGAAATTAATGGGCAGATATTTGGAGGCGTTCAGCTTCCGATTTGTCAGGCGTTTTTCGAGGCGTTTACGAACATACCCTAAGGCCTGATCCAGCGTGTCCGTTGCGTGAAATTCCTATTTTGGTGCATTTTTGTGTTCACGCAGACCATTGAAGTCAATGGGTGTGTGAAAAAAACGGACAGCACATGGATGACCTCCGTGTGCTGTCCGTTTTTCACGCACCATTTGCTAAAGACATGCAAATGAATTGAAAAAAAAAAAAAACTGGCAAGAGGCAGGAACCAGGAAGTGTTTGGTGAGCATCTTGTCCCAGTGTGAAATAGGCAGGATTAAATTGCAGCCATGCCTAGAGCGTTTGATGTCGAAAAACTAATTACCATGGTGCAAAAGAGGGCAGAATTTTGGGACACTAGAGGGGATGCCTACCATGACAGGATCAAGAAGGATGCTGGGTAGCAAGATATTGGCAAAACCTTGTTTTCCCATCTGTGGGCCAAAAGTTCAAGTGTGGAGCGTAAAAAAAATTGGTAAGAGCAAACATAACGTTAAAAATACATTCCCACTTTGCACTCTGTGTCCCTGTGATATCATGTTGTACTTAAAGGCCTGTAGTCACAAGTGTCCCTGTTGTAGATGCAAGTGTTAATTTTGTCCCTGTATTCCCTTTTTATTTTGTGTAAAAATTTTGTTAACATATTGTCATTTGTAAGCAAGTCAAATATTCCCTTTGCGTGTCCTGTTTCAGTTGATGATGCATATAATACAAACCTGCTGCCATAGAACGGATCCTGCTGGGCTGACAAAATAGTCTGCATATAAATCACAAATTCGTAGTCCAGATGTTCCGGGCCTTCCTTGTGGATTTTGATCAACACAGACCATTGTGGTTATCATGTTGTCAATGAAATCAGCATCAAATGAGGCATCATGTATGCGTGTATAATTATGCAGAAATACACAGGCCTGTATGAGTCAATTTACATTAGCAGGATTCAATTGCATAGTCGACATAAAGACCCTCCACTTGTTTGACAAAATGCCAAAGGAACATTCCACAAATCGATGTGCCCTGTTGAGTCTGTAATTAAAGATGCGCCTCTGAAAATCATCCAAACCTGTTCTGGGAAATGGCCACATTACATGCGTGGACATTCTAAAACCCTCATGTGCATCACTTACATAGGGGGCTGGTGGTCCTGTACATGAAGAAAGTATGCAGGGTTCTGTCAGGGCAAGCTGGTTGCTCATGAGCCACTGACCCATTCTAGAAGCACGAAAGATGCGGGCATCAGCAGTGCTTCCATAGGATCCAATGTCTACAATTATAAAACAATAATTACTGTCAGCCAAGGCCAATAGCTCTATAGAAAAATATTGTTTGTAAGTGTAGTATTTGGATCCAGAGTGTGGCGGCTTCTTCCTACATATGTGCTTCTCATCCAGTGCTTCAATACAATTAGGAAATTGGGCAGTTTCCAGGAAAACACTGAAAATCGACAGCCACTGCTGTGGCGTGGGATGAGGCATGACCGTGTCTTTTAGGGTATGTTCACACGGCCAAATTTCAGACGTATACGAGGCGTATTTTGCCTCGTTTTACGTCTGAAAATAGGGCTACAATACGTCGGCAAACATCTGCCCATTCATTTGAATGGGTTTGCCGACGTACTGTGCAGACGACCTGTTATTTACGCGTCGTCGTTTGACAGCTGTCAAACGACGACGCGTAAAAATATAGCCTCGTCAAAAGAAGTGCAGGACACTTCTTTGGACGTTTTTGGAGCTGTTTTCTCATAGACTCCAATGAAAACAGCTCCAAAAACGGACGTAAAAAACGCCGCGAAAACGGCGTGAAAACGCCAAGAAAAATGCGAGTTGGTAAAAAAACGTCTGAAAAGCAGGGTCTGTTTTCCCTTGAAAACAGCTCTGGATTTTCAGACGTTTTTGTTGACTACGTGTGAACATACCCTTAGCCTCTGCCAGATGACTAGACAAGTCGAGCTCACAATGCTGGAGATGGTGGAAACTCCCAGCACAAATTCAAAATTAAGGGAATGGAAACTATTTCCCGTGGCTAGGAATCTGCAACAAAAAGAAAAGAATATTTAAATTAAATGTAACAAAACAAACTACTTTCAAGAAAAAAACGGTTGACTTCAAGGTGACAATGAGTCGTTCCTCGGGGCTAATGCTGCGTCGCATGTTTGTGTCCTGGTGGCTGATTCCAGGACGAATCTCCTCAAGCAGCTGATCAAAGTTTAGCCCAGACATGCGGCAAAATGAATGGAATTTTTCAGGATGCTTCCGCTGGTCATGATATAAGGTATGGAAGTGACCTTTGTAAGATTATAGGATGAACCCAAAGCCTCCCTCTTCTCCTTGGTTCATCCTCAACCATCTGATGGCGCTCTCCAAATCGGCGAGAAATAAGCTGTGCTAAGATCACACGGTCCAAAAGCATGTTAAGCAAACAAACAACATGCCAACAATAAACACAGTAAACAAAGAACTCTGACTAAACTTTCTAAGCAGAAAAAGTGGACGAAAATGGGCTCAGAGCAATCATGTGACGTTCTTGTGGGTGTTTTATAAGGGTTGGCTCTTGAAAACACCTTCAGGTTTTTTTGCGGAGGTAAAAAACGCATGACACGGATGACATATGCAAAATAAAAAAATGCAGGTGCGCACAGTACACGAAAGCCACACGGAACTGCAACATAAGAAAAACGCTGCATTTTTTACGCGCGCAAAACGGAAACGCTCGTGTGAATCTACCAGAGGTAGCTGAGAGCTTGCAGCAGACCAGCTCGAGGGGGTGGGATCGAAATCAGTATCGATCCCGCCCGTTTAACCCCTCAGATGTGGCGGTCAATAGCGACCGCCGAAACTCTGTGGCTTTAGAGGGAGGGGGTTCCCTCCCTCACCCCAACGGCACACTCGCAATACGATCGCGAGGTGTCGATGGTTTTTATGGCACCCGGGGGCCTAACAATGGCCCCCAGGTCTGCCTTTAGTGAATGCCTATTCGGCCATGCTAGAGGCATGGCCTAACAGATGCCTGTCAGCTTTATACTGACCGCCAATAATACACTGCAATACAGAAGTATTGCAGTGTATTATAAAAGCAATCAAATGATTGCATAGTGAAGTCCCCTAGTGGGCTTAAAATAAAAGTTAAATAAAGTTTATAATAAATAGATAAATATAGAAAAATCCCAAGTATAAAAATTAAAACCCCACTTTTTCCCCTTACAAAATGCTTTATTATGAAAAAACAAGAAAAAATTTAATAAAGTTACACATATTTGGTATTGCCGTCTCCGTAACGACCCCAAGTATAAAAGTATTACATTATTTAACCTGCACGGTGAGCGCCGTAAAAAATATAATAAAAAACAATGCCAGTAATTGCTGCTTTTTGGTCATCCAGTCTTTCATTTTTTTTTTTATAGAAAGTGATAAAACAGTCGTATGTACTCCTAAATAGTACAAATAAAAACTACAAGTTGTCCTACAAAAAAAGCCCTCATACAGCTACAGTGAAGGAAATAAGTATTTGATCCCTTGCTGATTTTGTAAGTTTGCCCACTGTCAAAGACATGAACAGTCTAGAATTTTTAGGCTAGGTTAATTTTACCAGTGAGAGATAGATTATATAAAAAAAAAAAAAAGAAAATCACATTGTCAAAATTATATATATTTATTTGCATTGTGCACAGAGAAATAAGTATTTGATCCGTTGGGAAAATAAGACTTAATACTTGGTGGCAAAACCCTTGTTGGCAAGCATAGCAGTCAGACGTTTTTTGTAGTTGATGATGAGGTTTGCACACGTGTTAGATGGAATTTTGTCCCACTCCTCTTTGCAGATCATCTGTAAAGCATTAAGATTTCGAGGCTGTCGCTTGGCAACTCGGATCTGCAGCTTCCTCCATAAGTTTTCGATGGGATTAAGGTCTAGAGACTGGCTAGGCCACTCCATGACCTTAATGTGCTTCTTTTTGAGCCACTCCTTTGTTGCCTTGGCTGTATGTTTCGGGTCATTGTCGTGCTGGAAGACCCAGCCACGAGCCATTTTTAAAGTCCTGGTGGAGGGAAGGAGGTTGTCACTCAGGATTTAACGGTACATGGCTCCATCCATTCTCCCATTGATGCGGTGAAGTAGTCCTGTGCCCTTAGAAGAGAAACACCCCCAAAACATAATGTTTCCACCTCCATGCTTGACAGTGGGGATGGTGTTCTTTGGGTCATAGGCAGCATTTCTCTTCCTCCAAACACGGCGAGTTGAGTTAATGCCAAAGAGCTCAATTTTAGTCTCATCTGACCACAGCACCTTCTCCCAATCACTCTCAGAATCATCCAGTTCATCCATGTTCATTTGCAAACTTCAGACGGGCCTGTACATGTGCCTTCTTAAGCAGGGGGACCTTGCGGGCATTGCAGGATTTTAATCCATTACGGCGTAATGTGTTACCAATGGTTTTCTTGGTGACTGTGGTCCCAGCTGCCTTAAGATCATTAACAAGTTCCTCCCGTGTAGTTTTCAGCTGAGCTCTCACCTTCCTCAGGATCAAGGATACCCCACGAGGTGAGATTTTGCATGGAGCCCCAGATCGATGTCGATTGACAGTCATTTTGTATGTCTTCCATTTTCTTACTATTGCACCAACAGTTGTCTCCTTCTCACCCAGCGTCTTACTTATGGTTTTGTAGCCCATTCCAGCCTTGTTCAGGTCTATGATCTTGTCCCTGACATCCTTAGAAAGCTCTTTGGTCTTGCCCATGACATTGTAGAGGTTATAGTCAGACTGATTAATTTAGTCTGTGGACAGGAGTCTTTTATACATGTGACCATTTAAGACAGCTGTCTTTAATGCAGGCACCAAGTTGATTTAGAGCGTGTAACTGGTCTGGAGGAGGCTGAACTCTTAATGTTTGGTAGGGGATCAAATACTTATTTCTCTGTGCACAATGCAAATAAATATATATAATTTTGACTATGTGATTTTCTCTTTTTTTTTTTATATAATCTATCTCTCACTGGTAAAATTAACCTACGGAACCGATAAAAACAAGGGGACATATACAAAAACACCGAAAAAGGCCATACTTACAAATGGACACAGCCAGTAAAATTAACCTAGCCTAAAAATTCTAGACTGTTCATGTCTTTGACAGTGGGCAAACTTACAAAATCAGCAAGGGATCAAATACTTATTTCCTTCACTGTATGTCAGCAGAATATGGTGACACTAAAACAAATAATTTTTAAAATAAAAGTGTTTGTACTGTGTAAAAGTAGTAAAACATAAAAAAACTATATAAATTTGGTATCGCCACAATTGACCCGCTGAATAAAGTTATTATGTTATTTATACCACACGGTAAATGGTATAAATTTAAGAAGCAAAAAAGAATGCCGAAATTGCAGTTTTTTTTTCTGTTCCCCCCAAAAAAAAGTTCATAAAAGTTAATCAATAAATTATATGTACCCGAAAATGGTGCTATTAAAAAATACAACTTGTCCTGCAACAAAAAGTCGTTATACATATGTCGACGGAAAAGTGAATGCGACGATGAGAAAACCTAAAAAAATGACTTGCTCATTATCCCCTTCACGACTGCCATATGGCTATATACGTGCTAACTGCCGATGCCCCGTGCAGTTAGCACGTGTATGGACGTAGACAGCCTGGAATGGGTTTAAGGAGTGCAGTGCTGCTTCAGTGTGAGCAGCTCTGCACTAATCTATGTGTCGGTTCTCTTTACAAGTGCCGACACCTCTTTGACTTAGGCCTCATTTACACGAGCGTAATATACGCGCGTGCGACGCGCGTGCTTTTCACGCGTGACGTACGCACCTATATTACTCTATGGGACAGTGCAGACAGTCCGTGATTTTTGTGCTGCGCGAGTGCGTTGCGTAAAACTCACGACATGTTCTAAAATTGTGCGTTTCTCGCGCATCACGCACCCATTGAAGTCAATGAGTGCGTGAAAACCACGCATGCCACACGGATGCTCCTGCGTTGCATGCGTGATTTTCACGCATCACTTGTTATGTCCATGGACAAAGCAACCAAAAACCAGGAAGTGCTTGCGTTTTCTCTGCGAGTGGGCAAGCCTGTGTGAGAGAATTTACACTCCCCAGAGATCTTCTGCCATGCCCCGTGGGCTTGACGTTGAGCGCCTCATCAGCCTGGTCCAGGGCCATGTTGCTATTTGGGACACTCGTGCCGAGGCGTACCACGACCGCACGGCCAAGGAGGACGCCTGGGAGGAGATTGCAAAGGAGCTTTTTGGAGAGGAATGGGAGAGTGGCCGGACCCGGGACCGCAGTACCATGTGTTTTTAAGCAATGCAATGTCATCCCTATTGAAGAACTGTGGCCCTGTATGTGTCTTCTGCTCAATTGCCCAATGACCTTTTGTGTAGCAGGCGCATCACCGTGTACCATGTCATTAGCAGGGTAGGGCCCCTCATTTTTTGAGAGGGCAGAGTTGTTATGGCGTTGTCGGAATATTTGATGTATTTGTTTTTCCTCCAACAGTCCAAGATATAAAAACACGGTGGCAGAGCTGCCACGACCAATTTAGGCGAGAAATCGGGGAAAAGGGACGCAGCGGAGATGGGGGCTCGCGTAAGCACCCCTACATCTACATGAAGCAATTGATGTGCTTGAAGGACATTATGGAGATGCGGACGTATGAGATTGTGCTTTTGCATGTGTCTAATGTTTTGTCGCCCAGGTCCTGTTTGCCATCGTGTTGTTGTGGGCAATGATCTCTATTGTGTTCTAACGCTGTTTTCCCATTCCAGAACCACCGACAATTTGGAGGACACTGCCAACTACACGGACATCGCCGAGTCTCAGCCGCAACCTCCTGCTGCCCATGACCTGCCCCTTAGCCCGGAGCCGACACCCCTGGACCCCGCCCCTGTCCAGTCTGCACGGGCCGTCGCCTCTCCGGCTGAGGAGCGCCCCCTGCGAACCACAACTCACCGGCGCCGTGCTCCACAGCCCTCCGCCGGCGTCCAAGTGGATAGCCGGGTTTTGGAATTCCTGAGCCGAGCCGCGGATGAGGACGGGCAGGACTTTTTTGCCCGCAGCATTGTTCCCCTACTCCGCCTGGTCCCTATGAATCGCATGGCCCGGCTCCATGCGTCGATCATAACCTTGATCGACGCCTCCACACCCCCCCACAATCCAAACCACTGCTTCACGGCCATAGAACAGTTGCGCAGATTTGCCATGCCGTCCACCACGCCCCAATTGCCGGCACCCTACCATCAACCCACCCCGATCGCACGGCCGCACCCCTATATGCGCCCTATGGCTCCCCCCTTTCCTGCCCCAACGTACCACGGACATTATCAGCACCACTATGCTGGCGAGGAACATCCTCCGCAGCTCCAGGTCCAGCATAGTGGTGTTGAAATGCCCGCGTATTCCTCCCCGGGCCACCACTACCAACACCTGTGAGTGTGTTGGTGTCCTCCAAATTGGCCGCACTATTTGGTAAGGGATGGCAACTTGTCCCATAATGTATGTTACACCATGTTGGTGTTATTTTGATTAAAATGCCTTTTGTTGTTACTGTCCACACCATGTTTCGGTAGTGTGAAATACTAACACATAAAACATGGATGTTCATTGTTTCTATTGCGTGTTGTTTTTATTTCACACCCCTCAACACAATCTTTGCCCCACATTTATTTTGCCTATACACTCACACACTTCTGGGCTTTGGCCCCAATGCATGCACACGTGTTATGAGGTTTTAGTTCATCTATCGGGGTTTGACATTGTTTGCAACAGATGAGAACGTTTGGGTGCTGTCATGGGACTCGAAGCACACTAAGGACAGTCGCAATTGGACTCGCCTAACTTTTGGCCGACCATCATTCTATCTTCTGAAAACATGCTTCCAAATGGCAAATGTCCTGATCAAACCCCGACAGATGTAAGCTCGCAACCCGCGTCAAAGGTCCTCATGTTTTGCGAGTCCCTAACCTTACACGAACAAAAAACAAAAAACAAACACTGGCCACTTGGGACCTGTGTACTGAAGCCTCAAAAAAACACACAACCCTTCAAAGGTCATCACGCCCCCCACGGTGCGGCTCCTGATGGGCACTCGAAATATGCCGCCAAAGTATCCCGCACTAGAAGGCCGGATGTGAGAGATCGGCCGAGAGGAATAGCCGGGGCATTGTCGCTGGGGCTGCATGTGTTAGGATATATTCTGCATCAAAGGTAGCATCACTAATGCGGCAGAAGTTATGCAGAACGACACACGCTTGTATAACACGTGTCACATTCTGCATGGACAATTGCATTGTCGTCAGAAAGACCCGCCACCTGTTCGACATAATGCCAAAGGCACATTCCAGAGGCGGAGATTGAACATGCGCCAATGCTCATCCAAGCCCCTTCTTGCAAAAGGCCGCATGACTTGCCTTGTCAGGGCAAACCCCTCATCCGCCATGATGACATACGGGATTGGGGGTCCGCTGGAGCCAGGGAGGATGGAAGGTTCCGGCAACGCCAGTCGATTATTCACGAGTCGCTTCCCCATTCTTGATGAACGGAATATGTGGGCATCTGCAGAGCCGATGTTTGTAGTTATAGTATTGCGAGCCACTGCGTGGGGGCTTTTTCACCAGAATGTGTTTGCCGTCTAGGGCACCAATGCAATTCGGAAATTGACTTGCTCTAAGAAATCCCTCTGAAATTCTTAGCCACTGTTCTGTCGTGGGCTGAGGCATGACCGTGGTCTTTAACCTCTGCCACAACACGACACAGGTAGATGTGACAATGAACTAAATGGTGGTCACTCCCAAAAGAAATTCGAAATGTAACGAATGATAACTATTGCCTGTGGCCAGAAATCTAGAAAGCAAAGAGAAAGAAAAAGAAAGCCACAACACATGTTAGGGGTGGCTGCTAAAACTGACAGCGTCATTGACTAAGTAATTGCAACTGCACACATACCTTAAGGTCACAAGCAGACGTTCCTCAGGCGAAATGCAGCATCTCATGTTGGTATTCTTGTAGGTGATGCCAGGGCGAATCTGCTCAAGCAGAAGGTCAAATGTGGCCACATACAAGCGGCAGAGCGCTATAAATTTTTGTGGGTGCCGGCGTAATTCCTCATACAGGGTATGGAAATGGCCTTTGGTCGTACGTTGGGCCACAAGTGGATGAACCCAAAAGCGACATCTTCCACGCTGTAGCATGGGTCGACGCTTCCCAAAACGACGCAAGATCATCCAGGCAAGAAGCACACGTGCCAGCGACTGAGAAGGCATAAGTGTGCCGTACAAAGCCAATAACAACTTCAATGGAGAAACACACACTGGGCTTTCTGTAGAGGCGGAAATTAAGGTGCAAAACCTGTTTTCCCAGGAAACAGGGGTTGGGCCAGCAGGCCTATTTGTAGGCTGGCCTCGCATTAATCACCTCTGCGTTTGTTACGCGCGTTGCAAACGCTGGACGTGCGCGCGTTTAAAACAACAACGCTGCGTATACGCAGTGCAAACGCAATGACAACGCGCGCAATACGCAGCGTGGTTTTCGTGCGCAAAACGCACACGCTCGTGTAAATAAGCCTTCGTTTCATAAAACAAACGTGTTTTTTTATGAGACTAAAATTAAAAGCGCAGCGCTGCTCACAATAAAGCAGTTTGTACTTATCCCACCCCCCGCGCCCCCCCTCGTGTGTCTTTCCCCTTCTCCCTCCATCCATCCTACAGAAGCCAAGAGATAACGGAGCCAGTGTTCTGCTATCTGGGCAGATAAGGTAGTAAAAGTTGTTTTAAAGGGAATGTGTTGCCAGAAAAACATGTTGTTTTTTTTTAAATTAAACATTTAGTGTGTGGGTGATTAAACATTGTTCAAATTTTTTTTATTTTTTTCACGAGTCAGGAAATATTATAAATTAATTCTAATTTATAATATTTCCCATTTCTGGTCACTAGATGGAGCTATTCCCAAAATTGCAGCATTGCAAAATTGGGTAAAAAGCCCTCGCTCTAGTGAGCTCTCAGCATCCCCCCCTCCTTTATCCTGGCTAGTGCCGGGATAAACGAGGGGTTTGAACGGTGTAACCTCCTACACTGTGTGTCGCCATTTTTTGAGCTAACACACAGTGTAGTAGGTTTACATACAGTAGTAAACACACACAAACACGAACATACATTGAAATCTCTTACCTGCTCCTGCCGCCGCGGCTCCCTCCGGCCCGTCCGCTCCGTCTGCTGCCGCTGGTCCAAGTGCACAAGTCCGGAAGCCGCGACCGGAAGTAGTAATATTACTGTCCGGCCGCGACTTCCGGTCCACAGGAAAATGGCGCCGGACGGCGCCAATTTCGAATTGGACTGTGTGGGAGCGGCGCATGCGCAGTTCCCACACAGACGCCGTACACAGAAGTGAATGGGACGGGAGCCGTTCGCAGTCCCTATGGGACTGTGGCTGCCGTATTCCATGTCTGTATGTGTCGTTAATCGACACATACAGAAATGGAACAAAAAATAGCAGCCCCCATAGGGAAGAAAAAGTGTAAAAATAAGAAAAAGTAAAACACAAACACACAAATAAATATAAACGTTTTTAATAAAGCACTAACATCTTTAACATATAAAAAAATAATTTGTGATGACACTGTTCCTTTAACTCTTTAGTCTTCTTCTGTCTCCTGGAGAGTGAAGAAGGCTAACTATTAACCCCTTAAGGACGCAGCCTAGTTTGAGCCTTAAGGCTCAGAGACCATTTTTTAAATCTGACATATTTCACTTTATGTGGTAATAACTTCGAAATGCTTTCACCTATCCAAACGATTCTGAGATTGTTTTCTCATGACACATTGAGCTTTATGTTAGTGGTAAAATTTGGTCGATACATTAAGTGTTTATTTTTGAAAAATAGCAAAATTTAGAGACAATTTTGAAATATTAGCATATTTTTTAATTTAAATGTATCTGCTTGTAAGGCAGATGGTTATAACACACAAAATAGTTACTAATTAAAATTTCCCATATGTCTACTTTATGCTGGCATCATTTTTTGAACATTCTTTTATTTTTATAGGACGTTACAAGGCTTAGAACCTAATCAGCAAGTTCTCATAATTTCAAGACAATTTCAAAAGCCTTTTTTTTAGGTACCAGTTCAGTTTTGAAGTGGCTCTGTGGGGCCAATGTATTAGAAACCCCCATGAAACCCCCCAATTTAAAAACTAGACCCCCTCAAGGTATTCAAAATAGCATTTAGAATGTTTTTTTAACCCTTTAGGCGTTTCACAGGAATTAAAGCAAAGTGGAGGTGAAATTTGCAAATTTCATTTTTCTTGCAGAAATTCAATTTTAATCCATTAATTTTCTGTAACACAGAAAGCTTGACCAGAGAAACACTACCAAATACACTACCGTTCAAAAGTTTAGGGTCACTTAGAAATTTCCTTATTTTTGAAAGAAAAGCACAGTTTTTTTCAATGAAGGTAACATTAAATTAATCAGAAATACACTCTATACATTGATAATGTGCTAAATGACTATTCTAGCTGCAAACATCTCGTTTTTAATGCAATATCTACATAGGTGTATAGAGGCCCATTTCCAGCAACCATCACTCCAGTGTTCTAATGGTAAATTGTGTTTGCTAACTGTGTTAGAAGGCTAATGGATTAGAAAACACTTGAAAACCCTTGTGCAATTATGTTAGCACCGCTGTAAACAGTTTTGCTGTTTAGAGGAGCTATAAAACTGACCTTCCTTTGAGCTAGTTGAGAATCTGAAGCATTACATTTGTGGGTTCGATTAAACTCTCAAAATGGCTAGAAAAAGAGAGCTTTCATGTGAGACGCAGAACAACTGAAAAGATGCTGGAAGAGTGCCTGACGCTATCTGTCAAGCATGGTGGAGGTAATGTGATGGTCTGGGGTTGCTTTGGTGCTGGTAAAGTGGGAGATTTGTACAAGGTAAAAGGGATTTTGAATAAGGAAGGCTATCACTCCATTTTGCAATGCCATGCCATACCCTGTGGACAGCGCTTGATTGGAGCCAATTTCATCCTACAACAGGACAATGACGCAAAGCACACCTCCAAATTATGCAAGAACTATTTAGGGAAGAAGCAGTCAGCTGGTATTCTATCTGTAATGGAGTGGCCAGCACAGTCACCAGATCTCAACCCCATAGAGCTGTTGTGGGAGCAGCTTGACCGTACGCAAGAAGTGCCCATCAAGCCAATCCAACTTGTGGGAGGGCCTTCTGGAAGCATGGGGTGAAATTTCTCCCGATTACCTCAGCAAATTAACAGCTAGAATGCCAAAGGTCTGCAATGCTGTAATTGCTGCAAATGGAGAATTCTTTGACGAAAGCAAAGTTTGAAGGAGAAAATTATTATTTCAAGTAAAAATCATTATTTCTAACCTTGTCAATGTCTTGACTACATTTTCTAGTCATTTTGCAACTCATTTGATAAATATTATTGTTCATGGAAAACACAAAATTGTCTGGGTGACCCCAAACTTTTGAACGGTAGTATATATATATATATATATATATATATATATATATATATATATATATACACACCGCTTTCCAAATTATTATGCAAATGTTATTTTTCGTTGATTTTCCTAAATAGTTGATGCAAATGACAGTCAGTATAATCTTCAAGCCATCAACCGTTGGAGTATAATGCAAATTTTATTCAACAAATCTCCTAATGATAACAGATTTTTTTTTAGAAGTAAAAAACTCAAAATGCACTGTTTCTAATTATTATGCACAACAGAGATCAAATCATTTTAAAGGTTGTAAAGAGAACTAAAATTTTAATTTGTTGAATTTGCAGCATCAGGAGGTCATATTTACAGAAATCAAAAGCTCTTTCAATCAAAAAAAACTTAGCAGGCCAAGTTACATGTTAACATAGGACCCCTTCTTTGATATCATCTTCACAATTCTTGCATCCATTGAATTTGTGAGTATTTGGACAGTTTCTGCTTTAATATTCTTCTTTTTGTACCACGGAAGAAAGTGGTCAGTCATAAACTCTACGTACTTTGCAGAGGTCATTTTCACACTGTCAGGGACCCCAAAGGGGCCTACCAGCACTCTCCCCATGATTCCAGCCCAAAACATGACTCCAACTCCTTGCTGACGTCGCAGCCTTGTTGGGACATGGTGGCCATTCACCAACCATCCTCTACTCCATCCATCTGGACCATCCAGGGTTGCACGGCACTCATCAGTAAACAACACGGTTTGAAAATTAGTCTTCATGTATTTCTGAGCCCACTGCAACCGTTTCTGCTTGTGAGCATTGTTTAGGGGTGGCCGAATAATAGCTTTATGCACACTTGCAAACCTCTGAAGGATCCTACACCTTGAGGTTCGCGGGACTCCAGAGGCACCAGCGGCTTCAAATACCTGTTTGCTGCTTTGCAATGGCATTTTAGCAGCTGCTCTCGTAATCCTATTAATTTGTCTGGCAGAAATCTTCTTCTTTATGCCTCTATCTGAACAAACCCGTCTGTGCTCTGAATCAGCCACAAATCTCTTCACAGTACGATGATCACGCTTAAGTTTTCTTGAAATATCCAATGTTTTCATACCTTGTCCAAGGTATTGCACTATTTCACGCTTTTCGGCAGCAGAGAGATACTTTTTCTTTCCCATATTGCTTGAAACCCGTGGCCTGCTTAATAATGCGGAACGTCCTTCTAAGGCCGGATTCACACGAGCGTGTGCGTTTTGTGCGCGCAAAAAATGTGCCGTTTTGCGCGCGCAAAAGGTACTTAACAGCTCCGTGTGTCAGCCCCGTATGATGGGCGGCTGCGTGATTTTCGCGCAGCCGGCATCATTATGACACTCCGTTTGGATGTTTGTAAACAGAAAAGCACGTGGTGCTTTTCTGTTTTCATTCATAGTCTTACAGCTGTTGCGCGAATCACGCTCGTCCCACGGAAGTGCTTCCGTTTGGTGCGCGTGATTTTCACGCACCCATTGACTTCAATGGGTGCGTGATGCGCGAAATACGCACAAAGAACGGACATGTCGTGAGTTTTTCGCAGCGGACTCACGCTGCGTAAAAATCACGCAACTGTCTGCACGGCCCCATAGACTAATATAGGTCCGTGCGTTGCACGGACGTATATCCCGTTCATCTGAATAAGCCCTTAAGTAGTTTTCCTTTGATTGGGCACACCTGGCAAACTAATTCTCACAGGTGTCTGAGATTGATTACAATGATCCAAAGAGCCCTAAGACACAATACCATCATGAGTTTAATTGAAAAACTAATAATTAAATGTTTATGACACTTAAATCCAATGTGCATAATAATTTGGAACACGGTGTATATATATATATATATTTTGTATAAAAAAATTGTTTTCATTTTTGTTTTTATAGAACGAGTGGAATTCCCTGACACTAAACCTAAATAGGACAAGGGTAGCTAACACTAAACCTAACTAGATTTTATGTGAACTTCCCTGACACTAAACCTAACTACGGCGACTATTCCCTGACACTAAATCTACCTAGATTATTCCGTGCTTTCCTGACACTAAACCTAACTACGGTGACGGGTGCCTGACACTAAACCTATCTAGATTATTCCGAGCTTTTCTGGCGCTAAAAACTGATTTTATGTGAACTTCCCTAACTACAGTGATCGATCCCTAACGCTAAACCTAACTATGGTGACAGATTCCTGACGCTAAACCTAACTAACTGTGACTGGTTGCTGATAATAAATTCCCTGACGCTATAACTAACTATGCTTTTTGACGGTTCCCTGACACTAACTTACCCTAATACTAAACTATCTGCTGACTTTCTAAACTGACTTTATTTTTGTTTTTATTATATTTCATAAAGAAAATAAAAAAAAACAAATAATCCCCAGGGACCAAAATGTGGCCCTGAAGACTCAAAAGTGGTCAGTGATAGAGATAACTCACCAAAAATGTGGGTGACAAGGGGAAGACAAGGGGAACACAAGGGAAACACAAGAACAGAAGTGGGAACTGAATACAAGTTGGTAAAAGCAAAAAAAAGAAATGATATATTTGTTATTTTTTCTAACTGCTCTGACTGACTCTTTCCACAACTGCTCTCTTCAACTAACTAACTCCAACAGAGAGCGGGTGCGGCAGAATCTGATGTCAGAGCAGGAAATTACGTATGCGATCGCTGCTATTGGTCGGTCATCACCAACTAACCAATAGCAGCGATCGCAAAGGCGGGACCACTATGATTGGTCCCTGCACACTGAGCTGTGATAACCTGCTGTCGGAAACAGCAGGCATCCCAGCTCTATGAAACTCGGTGATGCATTTTCCCCTGGACGTACTATTCCGGCGCTGAGCGCGAACAATGCACTTACCGCGACAGAATAGTACGTTGCTGAGCGCGAAGGGGTTAAAGAGCTGCAACAGTGTAAGTGTGTATATATATATATATATATATATATATATATATACACACACACGCATACACACACATAAATAACATAGATAAATATATAAAAAAAATTACAAGTGTTTTTTTATTTTATTTTATAATTGGCTGCTCATAATACAATTTATTTAAAACATGTAATTAATTAAACTAATCTAGAAAATTAAAACCTCATAAGTCTTGTAAAAAAAAACAAAGTAAAAATAATTAAAATATTCAAAGTGGTTGCAAAGATATTATCATTTAAAGAAGTGCACATCAGAAATGGAAAATTTGACCTGGACACAGGGGCATCAATGACCCTTGGTCATGAAAGTGTTAAGGCCTAAAATAGGCTGGTCACTAAGGGGTTAAAGGTGACAACACACACACACTGAGCAGCCATAACATTAAAAATAGTGACAGGTGAAGTCAGAGGCGTAGCTAGGTTCTCCTGCACCCGGGGCAAAGATTCAGATTGGCGTCCACCCAACTTATTTCCCGACATCTCCTTCCCCCTCGCCACGTTTGCGTTCTCTACCAATCAATGAGGTGTAATTTTTTTTCACTATTTTTTTAATGTAACTCGAGCGTAAAACCATTTCTACATTTTACAAGCGATATAGTTATATAACGTAGTTAACATAAAAATAAACTAAAAGAAAAGAAATTAAAGAGGCCACACACAGCCCCCTGTAGATAGCGCCACACACAACCCCCCCTTGTAGTTAACGCCAGACAGCCCCCCTGTTATAGATAGCGCCACACAGCGCCCATTGTAGATAGCGCCACACAGCCTCCCTTGTAGAGAGCGCCACACACAGCACCCCTTGTAGATAGTGACACACACATCCACCTTGTAAATAGCGCCACACACCCCCTGTAGATAGTGCCAAACACAGCCCCTCTCTTGTAGATAGAGCCACACACATCCCCCCTTGTAGATAGTGCCACACACAGCCCCTCTCTTGTAGATAGCGCCCCACATCTCACTGTTGTAGATAGTGCCACATACAGCCCCCTGTTATAGATACCGCCACACACAGCCCCCCTTGTAGATAGCTCCACACAGCCCCCCTTGTAGATAGTGCCACACAACCCCCTTGTATACAGCGCCACACAGCCCTGCTTGTAAATAGTGCCACATTGCTCCCCCTTGTAAATAGCGCCACACTGCCCCCTGTAAATAGCGCCACACTGCCCCCCCTTGTAAATAGCGCCACACTGCCCCGCTTTGTAAACAGCGCCACACAGTCCCCCCTTGTAAACAGTGCCACACATCCCCCCTTGTAAACAGCATTACACAGCCCCCCTTGTAGATAGCGCCACACACATCCCCCATTGTAAATAGCGCCACACACAGCCCGCTTTCCCCCTTGTAGATAGCGGCACACTCCACCCCTTGTAAATAGCGACACACTGACCCCCTTGTAGATAGTGCCACACACAGCCCGCTGCCCCTTGTAAATAGCGCCACACTGCCCCCTTGTAAATAGCGCCACATTCCGCCAATTTTAAATAGCGCCACACTCCCCCCTTGTACTTTGCGCCACACTGTAAACAGAGCAGCGAGCGGTAGCCCACCGCTACCACTTTCCGCTCTGCCTGATGTGACTTACCGGAGGAACCCAGGAGGTCATGCGGCTCAGGCAGCGGCGGAGTTCCTTCTGACTAGAGTCGGTGACAGCCCGGGAGTGGACCAGTCCAGTAATCTGACCTCATCTGACCACTCCCTGGCCGTCACAGACCCCAGTCAGAACGCCGCTGCATGAACTCCTGGCTCTTCCTAAAGCTGATCGCTGCTGCAGGTATCCGACATACAGGGCGCCTATCAGCAGCGATTAGCTGCTCTGCGGTGCCCCCCATTCCCTACCACCTAGTTGCGCCCGGGGTAAAAGGCCCGCCTGCCTCCCTAGCTACGCCCCTGGGTGAAGTAAATAACATTGACTGCTTCCTTATAATGGCACCTGTTAAGCAGCGTGATATATTTGCAGCAAGTAAAGTCAAAAGTTGATATCTTGGAATGGGCAAGTGTAATGATCTAAATGTGACTTTAACAAAGGCCAAATTGTGATGGCTGGACGACTGGGTCTAAGCAGTGGCGGATTAAGTAGACCATGGGCCCTGGGCTGTTACCCAAACTTGGGCCCCCCTTCCTCACTGCCGCCCTGCCGTAACTATTTTTAACACTACTTTTTTGGGCAAGCATTAACAGTGTTACGATTTCCCTTGTCACAGGGCTGTGTCCCTACATACTGAGAGTATCACACTGTGCAGGGACACAACCTCCTGACAGTCTATCAGTCCTGGACTGCAGAAAGACTTTTTGTGAAATACAAGGATTCCTATAATAAACATGTCAGGAGAGGTGACAGATTCTCTATAAATCTGGTGACTCACAGGTGACGACGTCTCAGATTCTAGTAGTTTTTTTCCTCTTTTCTTCTCCATCCGGTCCAGCGCTCATGACGACTTCTCCCGGCCATGACTCATTTCTGCAGAATTTGCCACTCAGACGTCTCCTCACTTTTCCAACATTTCCACACCTATAAACGAAAATAAAGTTATCATGGTGCCACATACTGTGCCCCTAAATATAATAGCACCAAACACTGCGTGCCTAAATATAATAATACCACACACTGTAAAACACCACAAACACACAGCCCCCTGTACATAGTGCCACACACAGCCCCTGTAGATATTACACACCCCCATAGATATCGCCATACACAGCCCCCTCTATATATCACACATCCCCCCCGTAGAGAGCGTTACACACAGCCCCATATAGATAGTGCCATACAGCCCCCTGTAGAGAGTGCCACACAGCCCTCCCCCTCTTGTAAATAGCACCAAAAAGCCCCCCCTATAAAGAGCGCCACACACATACCACTGTGGATAGCACTACACAGCCCCCACTTGTATATAGTGCCACACAGCGCTCCCCCTTGTATATAGTGCCACACAGCGCTCCCCCTTGTATATAGTGCCACACAGCACTCCCCTTGTATATAGTGCCACACAGCACTCCCCTTGTATATAGTGCCACACAGCGCTCCCCCTTGTATATAGTGGCACACAGCGCTCCCCCTTGTATATAGTGCCACACAGCGCTCCCCCTTGTATATAGTGCCACAAGGTTATGTACACATTTAAAAACTTTATATCATAATTTTATATATATATATTAGTATGTGTGTGATTGATTGATTTTATTAAAAAATCTTTTCACTTTTCACAGCAGCCCCAGTTACAGGGGAAATCAGCCCTCTCATAGTGACGAATGTCACTAATAGGGCTGTGCTGGGTCTAGTTAGACCCAGCAACAGTCTGTCACTAACGGCACCCGGCGATCATGTGACCAGTCACATGATCACAGGGAGGAATAGAGACAGCGCCGCTGCTGTCTCTATTCCTATACACAGCGCTCATTGAACGCTGTGTAAGAAGACATCGGAGAAGACAGAAGCAGCGAAAGCTGCTTCTGTCTTCTCCTCAGGGTCCCCGGCAGTCACTGACAGCCGGAGACCCGACATTCAGCTGCCCGATCGCGTGGGAAGCAAGTTAAAACCCGAGCCGTAGAAAGTCTATGGCTCGGGTTTTAAGGACCCGTCCCTGACCGCTGGCCGTAAAAATACAGCCAGCGGTCGGGAACCAGTTGGGCAGGAGGATAAGCCAACTAACCTCAGCTCCGGTGACCGCCCGCCCGGCTCTTCTCTTGCAGCTTTGGAGTAACAGAACAGCCGTCCGTCGCTGTTCTGTTACTTAATGGCGGCGCCCGCACTTGTCAGGGAGGCGTGTCCTACCCCTTTCCCGGCCAATTCCCTGCTCCTCCCCTCCTCATCTTCGGCAGTTAGTAGCGCTAGCGCGCTGAATAGGTTTGTAAGATGATGTGCGGTTCGGGCTGCCTGGGAGCCCCGGGCCCATATGATAATACGCCACTGGGTCTAAGCATCTCCATAACGGCAGGTCTTATGGGGTGTTCCCAGTATGTAGTGGTTAGTACCTGTCAAAAGTGGTCCAACTAAGTACAACTGGTGAACTGGCAAACTGGATTCCAAAGGCTCATTGATGCGCATGTGTAAAGAAGGCTGGCCCGTCTGGTCTGATCCCACAGAAGAACTACTGCAGCACAAATTGCAGAAAAGGTTAATACAGGCTATGATAGAAAGGAGTCAGAACACACAGTCAAATACAGCTTACTTGGATTTCTGTTTTTTTTCCCATTTACCCTCACCCAGAAAGAGTTGATCAATGTGAATTAATAAGTAATATGTACCCATTGAAAACTACAACTTAGGCTCTGTTCACATCTGCGTTGGGGTCCCGTTCTGACGTTCCGTCGGAGGTTTCCGTCAGAACGGGACCCTGAGCGGACACAAACTGACACCGATGGAAACCAGAGGTCGACTACGCTATTGCTTCCGGCAAAACAACGGATCCGGTGCACAAAAGAGACAAACGGAAACCACTGGCACCGGCTCCGTCACCATTGAAATCAATGGTGATGGAAACGGAAACCTCTGGTTTCCATCGGTGTCAGTTTGTGTCTGTTCAGGGTCCAGTTCTGACGGAAACCTCCGACCGAACATCAGAACGGGACCCCAACGCAGATGTGAACAGAGCTTTAGCCCACGAAAAACATGCCCTCATCTAGCTACATCGACGTAAAAATAAAAGATGGCTCTCGGAATGAGGCAATGAAAAAATATGGTCAAAATAGGCTCGGTCCTGAAGGGTTAGTGTTATGCCTCAATAGTGTATAGTACTACAACTACAAAAAACAAAGTAATACAATACTAAAAATGTAATGTTAATAACGCCACAAAAACTGGTAATGAAACTACATCTTTATTAAAGGGAAGAGACAATAAGAAATGTTCAGTTGATAGACTTCCACTTGGCTACCCAAACTACAGTATGGTAAAAAGTTGGACATGAACAATCACATTCTACCTAATCATGAAGACAGAACTTTTACATTTCAGCTATTGCTATGTTGTGACAGTAAGTGAACTTGACCCGGTTTCCTTCACTGCACTAATTTACTTCTTGTTAGTTCTCCACAGGGAATCCTGCACGCTGTTGTTATACTCAGGAGGAACCAAGGACATAGTAAATATCTTAAAAGTTACAGCTTTGTGTCCCTCTGGGACCTGCTGACCCTGTTCTTAAACTGTTCATCATATACTTTTTGTTTGAATTGTACGGGATATTATCTCTGTTAGAGAAAACATAGCATATTGTAGTATTGTAGTATATAAAACAATAAAATGGAATTATTATTTAAATATTTACCAGTAATATCTGTTTATTTCATTGTAGTCATGTTAAAGAGCACTTTTAAATATAATTATATAAAATAAATAGGGGCAGATTTACTAAGATTGACGTTTTATAAGCTCATCTTTGTATGAAGCACACAGGCATAAAAAGCGGCTAATTTATTAAGGCGCACGCCTCTAAATAAATTATTAACATCATCTGCTGTCTGTACGCCAAAAAGGGAAATCTACACCAGCTACGAGTTATTGTAGATTCACCTATAATTTCCGCAGGTTTCTGGCCTAAATTTTAGTAAATGTGGGTGGTGTGGGTGGCTTGAGTGGCATAACTGCATCAAAAACTTGAATACATTTTAAAAAATTCCCTTCATAACATATAATTCCTTGAGTTGACCTCTTCTGTCAAGTTGTTAAAAAAATATTTTCAGCTTTATCTGTTTGGGTGACATGGGTGACAACAGGTAAAAAATAAAGACAAAAGAGACAAACAATGAAAAATTTAGGCTGAACATGTGACAATCTACAACATAAACTTAAAGGGGTTGTCTAGTTTAGAAAACCCACTTGCATATACCCCATTAGGTAATTCTGTGTTAATAGAGATTGGTCTGTTGTACAGGATCCTCATTTCTTGGCCAGAGTGGAGAAAAGTTACAAAGAACGTCTTTCACTCTGGAGGAACTGCCTGTCCTGCATTACACAGACAACCCATTGATTTGAATGGGCACAGTGTAATGCTTCAATTTCCCTGAGGTGGCATTGCAAGAAAATGTAACACTTAGGGCTGATTCAGACGTGCGTGGCGTTTTTGCGCATGCAAAACACGTGGCGTTTTGCCTGCGCAAAAGCCACTTGCCTGCTCAGTGAGGCAGCATCATATGATGCGCGGCTGCGTGCTTTTCGCGCAGCCGCCATCATTATGACACGCCATTTGGATGTTTGTAAACAGGATTCACTGGTGTAATATATGAGTAAAATATAACATTTATTTATAACTCTCTAAAAACAGGGGTACAATCACCACTGTGAAAAAGCCCCACCGTGTGTATAAAAACGTATTAAATAATAAACACTGAGTTCTAATTCAATTGTGAACCTCCTATAGCTCAGTGTTCAACAAGAATATCAATACGGAATCAGCATTTGAAAAATGGGCATAACAATAGTCTTGACCCTAATTCACACTAGAGTCCGTGATAACCGCACCGGAAGCTCCTAGTGTTGAGGTATACAAACAATGCTAGTGTTCCCAATGCTAAAAAATTCCTATTCACAACCGACCCTACGCGTTTCAATACTCATCATCAGGGGTCTGTAGCTTGGTCACTCTGGCCGGGATGCCAGCGATATTTAGTTCAGCAGCAGGTATTCTGCTGTACTCCACGGAAGCATGCTCGCATAGATGTCAGCGGCATGCTTCATTCTGGGACTCTGAGTTATTTAAAGCATCTGACTCCTCCCCCTGTCCTCGGCACCGCCAATCGAAACAGCCAAACACACTCACCAATCGAATTCGTGACACCTGTCCATGTGACTCCCGGCCATCAGCTGACAGCCAGGAACCAACATCGACCGCATCAAAAGCCGAACGCGCAGGCGCAGTAGAGGCCACAATCGAGTCGCCCATGCTGCCAGGAACTCACCACTGCAAAGAAGGAGTATATCGATATTTAAAGTTTGGGTAAGTGTTGCGGATCAGCTCAAAACCCGCAGCTGGACTGCCATTGATAAAACAACTGCACTGATAATACATATTGTGTAGATAAATGAATGTCTACCCCACTATAAAGTGTCATTGGAACACCTACTGAATAAGGAACCATAGCCAGACTGCCCACATGATGATCATTGATAATTAAGAGACCACCTGTCATGACGACCATGTGGGTCTCTTGCTATCCTGAAGGGATAACTGGCCATGGAAATGCATGTTTAACCCCTTCCCGCATTTTCACGTACAGTTACGTGATGGGAGATGGCCTTTTCCCGCATCTCCACGTAACTGTACGTGATGGAGATGAAGCTGGCTCAGGAGCTGAGCCAGCGACATCACCGCCGGGTGACAGCTGTATGTTACAGCTGGCACCCTGAGGTATCGGCCAGGACCGGAGCTAGCCTCCGATCCGACCGATTAACCCCTCACATGCTGCGTTCAATAGAGATCGCAGCATGTGAGGAGTTTATAGCCACCGGCGACAAAGCAACGTGATCGCTGGGTTGCCGGTGGCTGCAAATGCGATCGGAGGGGTAATACTTACCTCCCGGTTCGCCAGTAACGGAATCCTCCTATGCCCCGTCGTCGGCGGGGCCCAGGAGGCTTCCGGTACCATCGGCAAGATGGCGCCGGCTCAGCTTCCGGTTCAGAAGCTGAGCCGGCGTCATCAGCAGTGGGTGTCCGCTGTATGTTACAGCGGACACCCCGATCTATCGCCAGGAACCGGAGCTAGCTCCGATTCCTAGCATTAACCCCTTCAATGCAGCGATTCAATGCAATCGCTGCATCAAAGTGGTTTGTATGCAATCGGCAGCCTTGCCACGCGATGGCAAGGCTGGCGACTGCTACTATGGCAACAGGATGCCTAACAATGGCTTCCTATCTGCCATTACGTTAGCCGATTAGGCCCCGCCCGGAGGCGGAGCCTGATCGGCTTGCTGTCAGTGAACAACTGACAGTTCTAATACATTGCACTACATAGGTAGTGCAATGTATTAGAACATCAATAAAACAGTTGGACCTTCAAGTCCCCTAGTGTGACTAAAGAAAAGTGTAAAAAAAAGTGTAAAAAAAGTAAAAATAAAAGTTGTAAAAAATACAATAAAAGTTTTAAATAATAACACAAAACACAATCGCCCTTTTACCCTTATCAAGTCATTTATTATTGAAAAAAATAATAAAGCCATACATATTTGGTATCGCTGCGACCGTAACGACCTGAACTATAAAATATTATGTTATTTATCCAGCGCAGTGAACGCCGTAAAAAAAAAAAACTAAAAAATACTGACATAATTGCTATTTTTTGGTCACTTTGTCTTCCAAAAATTGAAATAAAAAGTGATCAAAAAGTCGCATGTACCTAAAAATGGTACCAATAAAAACTATAACTCGTCTCGCTAAAAACAAGCCGTCATACAGCTCCGTCGACGAAAAATGTAAAACCGTTCTGGCTCTCACAACTTGGCGACAGAAAAAATCCATTCTCTTTCCAAAAGTAATTTTATTGTGCAAAAAGTTGTAAAACATAAGAAGTGCTATAAATTAGGTATCACCGGAATCGGACTGACACGCAGAATAACGTGAACATGTAATTTATAATGCGTGGTGAACGCTGTATAAAAAGAACTAAAAAAATATGCCAGAATTGCTGTTTTTTGGTCACCTTGCCTCCCAAAAAAAAAGGATAACAAGTGATCAAAAAGTCGCATGTGCCCCAAAATAGTACAAATAAAAACTACAGCTCGTCACACAAAAAAAAAACAGCCCTCATACCACTACGTCTATGAAAAAATAAAATTAGTCAAGGCACCAATAAGCCAGGAAATAAAAATATGCAGTTGTGCCGACCCGAGGGGAACGTTTCTTCTGTTTCAAGTGGCGAATTATCAAGGCCCCTAAAATTAGGGAACCAGGAAGGGGAGGGCCCAAACATATCCGCTGGAAGTGAGGGCGCCCGTATTATACCAGGACAACACTTTCCTGCAAAATCCCCCAAACTGCAAAGGTCCAGAGTGTGGTCCAAAAGGGGACTAAGTAAAGACCATTTATTAGTGCGACACCGGCCTGTGCAGAAAGTCACAGCATAACACACATCTATGGATTATTTTATTGTTTTTTTTTACCCCACTATACCACCTGACTATGCCCCTTATATACTCCGCCCGCCTTACATGTACCCCCACATTATAAACGGAAACACCAGTAAGACTCAAAACAAAACTACTACAAGCAAAATCCACGCTCCAAAAGCCAAATGGCGCTACCTCCCTTCTGAACGATACAGTGTGCCAAAACAGCAGTTTACTTCCACATATATGGCATCGCCATACCCGGGAGAACCCTTTTAACAATTTTTGGGGTGTGTGTCTCCAGTGGCACAAGCTGGGCGCCACATATTGGCATATCTATTGAAAAACCCTTTTCACTCTGCAACATCGCGTGCACGCCAATTTCTGCCAATCACCTGTGGGGTTAATATGCTCACTACACCCCTAGGTGAATACTTTGACGGGTGTAGTTTCCAAAATGGGGTCACTTCTGGGGGGGATCCACTGTTTTAGTCCCACAGGGACTTTGCAAATGCGACATAGCGACCAGAAACCAATCCAGCAAAATCTGTACTCCAAAAGCCAAATGGCGCTCCTTCCCTTCGGAGCCCTACTCTGTGCCCAAACAGCAGTTTATGACCACATATGTGGTATTGCCGTACACAGGAGAAGTTGCTTTACCAGTGTTGGGGTGCTTTTTTTCATTTATTTGTTGAGAATATGAAACATTTTCAGCTAAAACTACGTCTTATTGAAGAAAAAGGATTTTTTTTATTTTCACTGCCCAATTCTAATAAAATCTATGAAACACCTGTAGGGTCAAAATGCTCACTACACCCCTAGATGGATTCCTCAAGGGGTGTAGTTTTGTGAATCGAGTGACTTTTGGGGAGTTTCCACTGTACTGGTAACTTAGGAGCTTTGCAAAAGTGACATGGTGTCAAGAAATCAATCCAGCAAAATCTGTGCTCCAAAAGCCAAACGGCACTCCTTCTCTTCTGATCCTTGCCATATGCCCAAACAGCAGATAATGACCACAAATAGGGTATTGCCGTACTCCTGAGAAGTTGCTTTACAAATGTTGGGGCTCTTTTATTCCTTTATTTGTTGAGAAAATGAAAAATGTTGAGCTAAAGCTATGTCTTATTGGAAAAAAAGGATTTTTTTTATCTTCACTGCCCAATTCTAATAAAATATATGAAGCCCCTGTGGGTTCAAAATGCTCACTACACCCCTAGATGGATTCTTCAAGGGGTGTAGTTTCCTAAATGGAGTCACTTTTTTGGTGTTTTCACTGTTTTGGTCCCTTAGGGGCTTTGCAAATGCGACGTAGTCTCCGCAAACCATTCCTGCTAAATTTGAGCTCCAAAAGCCAAATGGCGCTCTTTCCCTTCTAATCTCCGCCGTGTGTCCAAACAGCCGTTTATGACCACATGCAAGGTACTGTTTTACTCGGGAGAAATTGCTTTACAAAAGTAGTGGTGCATTTTCTCCTTTTAGTCCTTGTGGAAATTAGAAAAAATAAGCTAAACCTACATTTTCTTTGAAAGAATTTAGATTTTCATTTTCACGGCCTACTTCCAATAATTTCTGCAAAAAACCTGCGGGGTCAAAATGCTCACTATACCCCTAGATAATTTCCTCAAGGGGTATAGTTTCCAAAATGGGGTCACTTTTGGGGGATTTCCACTGTTTTGGTGCCGCAAGAGCCTTTCAAATCCGACATGGTGCCTATAATATATTCTAATAAAAAGGAGGCCCCAAAATCCACTAGGTGCTCCTTTGCTTCTGAGGCCTGTGCTTCAGTCAATAAGTGCACTAGGGCCACATGTGGGGTATTTCTAAAAACTGCAGAATCTGGGCAATAGATATTGAGTTGCATTTCTCTGGTAAAACTTTCTGTGTTACAAAAAAAATAGATGAAAAATGAATTTCTGCAAAAAAAAAAGAAATTTGAACATTTCACATCTACTTTGCCTTAATTCCTGTGAAACATCTAAAGGGTTAAGAAACTTTCTAAATGCTGTTTTGAATACTTTGAGGGGTGAAGTTTTTAAAATGGGGTGACTTATTGAGGGTTTCTAATATATAAGGCCCTAAAATCCACTTCACAACTGAATTGGCCCCTGTAAAAATAGCCTTTTGAAATTTTCTTGAAAATGTGAGAAATTGCTGCTAAAGTTCTAAGCCTTGTGATGTCATAGAAAAATAAAAGGATGTTCAAAAAACGATGCCAATCTAAAGTAGACATATGGGTGATGTTAATTAGCAACAATTTTGTGTGGTATTACTGCCTGTCTTACAAGCAGATACATATAAATTTAGAAAAATGCTAATTTTTGCAATTTTTCGCTAAATTTTGGTGTTTTTCACAATTAAATACTTAATGTATCGAGCAAATTTTGCCAGTATCATAAAGTCCAATGTGTCACGAGAAAACAATCTCAGAATCGCTTGGATAGGTAAAAGCATTCCGAAGTTATTACCACATAAAGTGAAACATGTCCGATTTGAAAAAATTGGCTGTGTCCTGAAGGCCAAAACAGGCTGTGTCTTGAAGGGGTTAAATGAATGTTTAAATAAAACATGCATAGTTTGTCTGCTCATTTAAACCCCCTGGTTGTGTGCACGCCAACCTATAGATCCACTGGGCTTCCTTTCGTAGTATGAGGTTATCCCAGTCACCTCCCCGTTTGGGAGGCCTAATGAGTTCAATTGCTTGAAATTTAAGACATTCTGCACGACCCTGATGTGTAGCGTGTACATGTTTGGATATAGGAGTATCTCTAGAATTCGCAATGTCGCCAACATGTTCTCTGATCCGGCGCCGAAACTGCCGCACCGTTTTTCCCACATAATTCAGTGGACATGGACATGTTATCAGATATACCACCCCTGCTGTTTTACAATTGACAAAATCACGAATGTCATATTCCAATTGCGTAACGACACTCCTAAACTTGTCACCTTTTTGAATAAAATCACAAGCCTTGCACCTGCCACATCTGTGTGTGCCTGGTATTTGTCTGTCCAGCCATGTTCCTGCGTGGTGCTTTTCTGTTTACATTCATCCTTTTGACAGCTGGTGCGCGAAACAGGCAGTTCGCACGGAAGTGCTTCCGTGCGACCTGCGTGGTTTTCACGCATCCATTGACTGCAATGGGTGCGTGATGCGCAAAATATGCGGAGATATTGACCATGTCGCGCTTTTTGCGCTGTGGACAAACGCTGCGCAAAAAGCACGGACTGTCTGTACGTGGCGCGTGAAAACCACCCTTACTGCCAGGATTCAGGGTTGCAGCAGGGAGACACTTTGTGATTAGTTTATTGTCAAGGGACCCCTCTAACAATCAGGGATTGTCCAAAGTGCACAACCCCTTTAGGCCTCCTTCACACAGAATTTTTCTGGCAATTTAAATGGTTAAAAAAAATGTTTCTAAAAATGCTAGTGTTATTAAAATTGAACATGCGTTTTTTATGGCGTTTTTTTATTTACTGTCATTTTGTACATGTTTTTATATGGTGTTTTTGAAGTCCTAAAGAGAAGCCTATGTAAAAAATGCCTAAAAAACGCCACACCCAGAGCATGCTGCGTTTGGAAAAAAAACACCACTGACCACAAAATTGCCTCAAAAACGCCACAAACCAAAATGCAATTGTATGTAGTGCTTTTTATATTTCACTATAGATTTTAATGTAACATCTGGCTCACTATAAAACGCTATTAAAAACAGCATAAAAAAATCTACGCAAAATGCACCAAAAACACAGTAAAATCCTGTATGTAAATCCGGGCATTAAAGGGGTATTCCCAAAATCATAAATTATCACCTATCCTCAGGATAGGTGATAATTTTCTGATCGCTGGGATCCTCACCGATCGTGAGAACGAGGGTCCCAAACTCCCCTATTCCTCCCCACTGCTTGACCACAGTGAGGAGGCAATTGAATGGAACAGCAGTAGTGCATGTGTACTGCTGCTCCATTCAAAGTCTAGGGGAATGACGGAAACAGCCGAGTACAGCGTTCGTCTGTTTCCGTCATTCTCAAAGACTGTGAATGGAGCGGTGGGCACATGCTCGACTGCAGCTCCATTCAAGCTCCTCACTGAAGGGAGTGCAGTGAGGAGAATCTGGGGGGTCACCCGTTCTGTGGATTGGTACGAAATTAATCATTTACAACTGATTGTAAACAAGACTAAGCAGATGGTAGTAGACTTTGGTAGGACAAAAAAAAGAGATTGTAACGGTTGCCAGGAGATGGTGACATCTCCTCTGAAAAACGCAGCAATTCAGTCCACTTTCCGCAGCAGGAATGGACATGCTGTGGTCCAAAAATTACGCACCGCAGGTAAATTTTGACTCTGAATTTTTACGCAGCTTTGTTAAATCTCATCCACTATGCTACTACTGTATTCTGCAGCGTTTTTTCCGTCCGCAATACTGGATGGAAAAAACTCAGAAATTACCCTGCGTGTGGACCAGCCTTCAGGATTAATTAATTTATCTAATGTAAATAAAAAAAGAGAAAGTAAAACCAGGATGTGCTTGCAGAGGAGAAACATGAATACAAAAAAACAGATGACACACGGAAACCCCATTGATTTGATTTGCGGGACCCGTTTTCACAGATCCCTTATAGACATGAGTCTATTGAAGTATTCGTTAACCAGGGAAAAAATAGGAGGTTTAATTTTTTCACGGTCCGTTAAAACAACGGCCATGTGAATAGCCCCATAGAAGTCCAAAACAGCAATTCCATCTTTATTTTTTGTGATTTCTTTTTTTACATTGTTTACAATTCGGTATAAATAACATGTTAACTTTATTCTATCGGTCGTTTTGAATATGGCAATACTAAATTTATATATATATATATTTTTTTAAGGTTTAGTACTTTTGCACATTAAAAGAAAGCATGTTGAATGAAAAAAATATAACTCGGTTTATTTCAAGAAGCATAACTTTTTTTTTTTTTTCATCGACGTAGCCGTATGAGGGCTTGTTTTTTGCAGGACAAGTTGTTGTTTTTATTGGCACCATTTCGGGGTAAAGATAATTCCACCCTTATCTTTGCTTGAATTTGGTACGACTCTAATTCCTCATTAAATCAATTTAACATATTTTAGCAACATTCCGTATAGATATAGCATAGACATCTCATGACAAGAGTATTACATAATTCTAAGTAAATGGGGGAGAAATCCTCCAGATCACCGATCCTATGTCCTAGCCCGAACAGCACACGGATCCTCGTGGCGGCACAAGATGAAGATCAAAGCAGAAAAAGAGGAACTTGATCCAGCTCTGGGTTTAAAAGGAAGTAATATTCCAACTTTATTAAAAAGTCCATATACAAAGGGGTGGATGCATCAGATAGCGGGCCTACGCGTTTCAGACCAATCACTTGTCCTTTCTCATGGCGTGTTGCATATATTACAAGATACAGCTTGCATTTATATCTAGTCTAATTGCTCAAATATGTTTTTGCCCATTATTTTGTCTTAAATCGATTGTCTTAAAAATATGTCAGAAGAACCACAATGCTCAAGAAGCAAGAGGGCAGCCCTGGTATTTGCTAGTACTGACAACATGAGCCAGAGTAATCTTGATCTGCAAGACAAATTCTGAGACATGGTAAAACTGTTGGCTCAGGAAACAAAAGTTTGGTGGGATCTGACAACTCTTCAGAATTACATTTCTAAAAATATGGTCCCAAGAGACTTACGCCTTAGAAAAATCCCTACTCAGTGGCGTAACTACCGCCGTAGCAGCCGTAGCGACTGCTACGGGGCCCGCGGCATGAGGGGGCCCGTGTCACCCGCCGGCACGGGCCCCCACCATGGCTGGGGTCTCTGCTAGCAGCCGCCATGGCTGCTACAGCGGGACGCCACTGAACACTAAGGCAGAGCAGGGAGGTATCTCCCCGCTCTGCCATTAAACAAAAGACATGTATCCCCTATCCACAGGATAGGGGATACATGTGTGATCGCTGGCATTGATAGGGAGAACGGGGGACTGAAATTCCCCTGAAGTTCTCCATCACAAACCTCGGACTTCCGGGGTCTGTGTCGGCAGCTCCGTAGAAATGAATGGAGCGCCGGTCGCGCTTGTGCGCATGCGTGACCAGCGCTCCTTTCATTTTTGTTGAGCTGCCGACACAGACGCCGGAAGTCAGAGGTTAGTCATGGAGAACTTCAGGGGACTTTCAGTCCTCCGTTCTCCCTATCAATGCCAGCGATCACACATGTATCCCCTATCCTGTGGATAGGGGATGCATGTTATTTGTAGGACACACTATAAGTCGCATTTTTTTTTTGGGGGGGGGAGCTGTATGGCGTTCCATGCAGGGGGGGGCCGTATGGCGTTCCCTGCAGGGGGGGCTGTAGGGCGTTCCATGCAGGTGGGGGCTGTATGGCGTTCCCTGCAGGGGGGGGCGCTGTATGGCGTTCCCTGCAGGGGGGCGCTGTATGGCGTTCCCTGCAGGGGGGCGCTGTATGGCGTTCCCTGCAGGGAGGGGCGCTGTATGGCGTTCCCTGCAGGGGGGGCGCTGTATGGCGTTCCCTGCAGGGGGGGCGCTGTATGGCGTTCCCTGCAGGGGGAGGCGCTGTATGGCGTTCCCTACAGGGGGGCGCTGTATGGCGTTCCCTACAGGGGGGCGCTGTATGGCGTTCCCTACAGGGGGGGCTGTATGGCGTTCTCTACAGGGGGGGCTGTATGGCGTTCTCTACAGGGGGGGCTGTATGGCGTTAGTGTGTTAGTGTTTCAAATAGGTAGCACTGTCAATGTGAATTGTTCTTACGATGGCACCAAGATGTTACCCCCCCCCCCCCAAACCCAACATATAGTCATAAATTGTTTAAAAAAGCAAGTCTACAAAGTACCCAATTGTGTGTCAAGGTGCCCCTGTACCTCTACAATGTGTTCTCAAAGTTCTCTCGCACTGTATGGCAATGAGAAAATAGTCCGCCGTTCTCCTCGTTTCCCAGTTAACCACACCTCCTCTTGGTTGATTGATAGCTGCCCCCCTAATAATTTTCAACTAAATCTCCCACATTCCTGTTCAGTCTATTACACTGCACATGCACAGAATTTCCTGTTTCCCTGTAGCTTCACAGGGGTAATACGCAGGCGCCGTCACATCATCTGACTACTCTCATTGAATCCTATCTGCTGCGGCGAAAGAAAATTATACCAAAGCTTCTTCTGTCTGGACCTGAAAGACCGAGTGAAACTAAGCTACTATATATTATCCATAATCTCTGCACGAGTAGCTTCTTTGGAAGCAGAAACTGTACACCCTATATTAAATGTGGCTTTTGTAACTGGCTACAGGATAACTTAAAGTAAATAGGCTTCCTGGAACTGGTTACATAATAACCTAAAGTGAATAGGCCTTCACTTATACAGGGCCGACCTACGGAGTGTGCGACCTGTGCCATCGCACAGGGCGCATCACTCCAGCAGGTGGAAGGGGGCGCTGCGCTGGCTCCCTTTCCCTGCTTGTGAAACGACCGGGCCCGGTGACTTTGCAGCTGCCTTTCCTCCGGGGTGCTCCTTCTCTGCTCAGTGGCGTAACTACCAGTGTAGCAGCCCTAGCAGTGCCACTGGGCATGAGGGCGCCCGTGCTTCCCCCGGGACGGGCTCCCTCATGCTCGGTGGCGCCGCTAGCAGCCGATATGGCTGCTACAGTGGTAGCGACGCTACAATCAATAGTATCTGCATCCTTAGGACGCAGATACCATTTAATCCTGCAGTATGACAGAGCAGGGAGGTATCTCCCTGCTCTGCCATAGGCTACAAGTCGTTTGGCCTGCATTCTATCAGGTGCAGGGACAGGATCCCTGCGCAGGCCAGCGTGATGACGGCACTGGATCACGCCGACCTATGCAAGGATCCTTTCAGCGTTGCAGAGCAGCTCTGTTTGTCACGGGAACGGGGCCAAGGTGAGAAGAATTATTTTGTTTTATTTCTCTACAAGGGGGCGGTGGGGGTCTGTATGGCACTATCTACAAAGAGGCGGTGGGGGGCTGTATGGCGCTGTTTACACGGGGGAGGTAGGGGGCTGTATGGCACTATCTACATGTATCGCTGTATGGCACTGTTTACAAGGAAGAGGTGGGGGCACTGTCTACAAGGGGGATGTGGGGGGCTGTATGGCAGAATCTACAGGGGGCTCTACAGCACAATCTACAGGGAGGCACTATCTACAAGTGGGCTGTGTGTGGCACCCAGGGGAGGGGATATTAAACTGTAGGGTGGCCACTAAGGGGGCATTAAACTGTGTAGGAGCACTACAGGGGGCAATATAATGTGTGTGGCACTTAGGGGATATTATTATACTGTGTGGGGCACTATAAAGGGCATTATACTGTGTGGTGGCATTAAAAAGGCATTATACTGTGGGCGGCATTAAACTTTTTTATGGGGCAAACTTTTATGATTGGGTGGGGCGCCAAAAGAAAGTTTTGCATGGGGCGCTATCTATCCTAAGGCCAGCCCTGCACTTTTGTTTTGCTTGCATGGTGTGCTGCTTTCACCAACTAATATTCCTAAATTTGTGGTGCTATAGACACATGTATTATTTTGTCTGAATGCTCAAATTGTTTTAAACAGAAACCCAAAGGTATCACCCACTTAAATCACTTCTGGGTTGTCATCACCCCTCTCCTCAATGTAAGTGTAGATGTAATAGTCTGGGCTTTTGATTTCAGTGCTTAGTCAGGTGTAATTGAGAACCAGATTACATATTAGGGCTCATGTTATGTTATGAGTCCTAACATTTGCATTGGTACATAAATGACTGCCAATATGGGTTATGGTTGGATTGTATTCATTTTATCATGTCTGGCACAAGTAGGATCTCCAAAGTATAACCACAACCCAATCTGGTGTTTTCAAAAGTGCATAAGTCCATAAATAATGATGGTCACTGTAGTTGAGTTGTAGGACTTCCAGAAAAAAATCTATCTACCTAGAAATCATCAACAACTGCTTTAGGTGCAACTTATGTTTCCTAATATTATCAGCCTGCCGCTCATTATAATTTAAAAATACATATATGTACATAGTTAATAATTTTTTTGTTTTTATTATAAAAGTATTTTTTTTAAATTTACTTATCTCAAATATATCATGTATAATACTTTACCTGAAAACAATTGTTTTTTATTTTTTTGGCAGACAGGCGTAAATACAATTTGTACTGCAGCAATTCCATTAAAGTAATGAACCATACCAAAAATTCTAATTATTTACAAACATCCGATTATTCTATCGATAATAGCTTGGGAAAAAGTAGCAAGCCAACACTTTCGAGCACAGTATTTAGGAGAAGATATCATTTTTTGGTTTATTTTTTAACTCCATTTATCAGAAATTTGTGAGAAGTTTTAATCCTTTACTTTGTTTCACAGGACTCTGTCCTATTACTCATAACTAAAGAAAACCCGCATCCTAAATGATACACAGCAACTATAGGAATAAGCCCTAATTAGCAGCGGAGCTGCGCTGAGCCAGGACAACTATGTAGCTCAAGTGTGCAGAATGTGTGCACTCTTTGGCAACTTGAATGTCCTGCCTCAGTGCAGCTGCCAAACAGACAACACTGGCCTGCACCTAGGGATCATACTGATTCTACACCTTTGTCTCTTTGGCAGCTACGCTTCGCCAGGACACTCAAGTTGCCCAATGCTGCACTCTTGTGCAACTTGAATGTCCTGTCTCAGCACAGCTGCCAAACAGAAAACACTGGCCTGCACCAAGGGATCATACTGATCCTACACGTTTGTCTCTTTGGCAGCTGCACTGAGCCAGGACACTCAAATTGCCCAAGGGTGCTGAATGTCTGCACTCTTGAGCAACTTCGAATACTTTTGATATTAAATACAATGAAAAATACTAATTTAAATTGTAATCGACGTTGTTAAAAAAAAACACAAACAATAATCGTTTTAACTAAAACTTTAGAATTTTTTTATGACTTCAATTAGAAGTAATATTTTGTATTTTTCGGTTAACGTTTTTGTACACAAAAATAGAAAAGTACAAAATTTAAGACATAGCCATTGCCGACCTAATCTAAGGCATCTGCCAGTATTCTGGATTTTGGGAGGAAGACACATGTCTCTGCTTGCTGACCCCACTATCTGCTGAAGGTAGTTCCGGCATGGCACTCTGAAAAGTGTCATGCTGCCTGGAAAACCCTACAGGAGTGGTACGGTGAGGTGTAAGAAGTGAGTAAGAATCAGAAAAAAAAAAGGGAATTGTTCTGTACGAGGTGTGGAAGGTGTGGTGAAAGAGGTAGGGAGAGGAAAAGGAGGAGGAGGAGGAAAGGAATAACGAGTAGAGGAAAAAGAATGAGAAGGTGTAGTTTGTGAGTAGGTGTAATTGAATGTGAGGCTGTGAAGGTGTGTGAGTGTGGTCTGGAATGAGAAGTGGGATGGGAATGAGAGGAGGGATGGGACTGGGAGGAGGGATGGGACTGGGATGGGGGGCGGTGTAGGATATCCCACGCAGCTTGACTGAATGCCATGTGGCACTTAAATGCCTGTTCAGGCGTCGTTTGCTCCAACCAAGGAACGAGACTAAACACAAAGTGCTGATTCGCTGAAGGGGAATTTGTCACTCCCGCCCCATCCAAGCGACGTTCCAGAGAAATTAAATCTTCCCTTAAAATAGTCAGTTGTTCGTCCAATCTCAGCAAGGTATCCCGTGTGTACCTGCCGAGATCCTCAAATTCACTTGGACGTCTCCTACCAGGTCTCCCCTCCTCAACAAATTGTCAAAGTTTGTTGTAATCGCTGATCTTGTTTTTAAGGAGGAAGAGGCTTCTGGTAGGGGAGCTATAGTGTCCTGAACAGACGTGTCTTCAAGAGTTACCGCTACATGAGGGAATTCTGGCTCTCGAATGCTAGATGTTGTCCTAAAAAAATACAAAAACAAAAAATCAATATCTTCTAAAAACTAAGATTAAATTAAGAACAACGTTAACTCTATTACATCTAATAGGATTTCATTTAAAAAAAAATGAGCAGTTTGTATTTTAGACAATTTGTTTGTGACAGTGTCAGTATTATAGCAGGTATATGTTTTGACAGAGTGATGAATATTATTGGATTTAGATTCTTATCTATAACAGCCTTTTGATAGGACTTATATTCTTGTATATATGGGGCAGTATTATAGTAGTTATATTCTTGTATATAGGGAGCAGTATTATAGTAGTTATATTCTTGTACATAGGGGCAGTATTATAGTAGTTATATTCTTGTATATATGGGGCAGTATTATAGTAGTTATATTCTTGTATATAGGGAGCAGTATTATAGTAGTTATATTCTTGTACATGGGGCATTATTATAGCAGTTATATTCTTGGATATAGGGGGCAGTGTTATAGTAGTTAGATTCTTGTATATAGGAGCAGTATTATAGTAGTTATATTTTTGTATATAGGAGAAGTAATATAGTACTTATATTCATGTACATGAGGCATTATTATAGCAGTTATATTCTTGTATATAGAAGCAGTATTATAGTAGTTAGATTCTTGTCCATAGGTTGCAGTATCATAGTAGTTATATTCTTGTATATAGGGGACAGTAGTATAGTTATATTGTTGTATATAGGGGGGCAGTACTATAGTAGTTATATTCTTGTATCTAGGAGGCAGTATTACAGTAGTTATATTCTTGTATATAGGGGGCAGTGTTATAGTAGTTATATTCTTTTACATAGGGCAGTGTGATAGTAGTTATATTCTTGTATATAAGGGCAGTATTATAGTAGTTATATTCTTGAACATAAGGGGCTGTAGTATAGTAGTTATATTTTTGTACATAGAAGTAATATAGTAGTTATATTCTTGTACATGGGGCATTATTATAGCAGTTATATTCTTGTATGTAGGGTCAGTATTATAGCAGTTATATTTTGTATATGGGAGCAGTATTATAGTAGTTATATTCTTGTCCATAGGGGGCAGTATCACAGTAGTTATATTTTTACATAGGGGGCAGTATCATAGTAGTTATATTCTTGTATATAGGAGGCAGTATTGTAGTAGTTCTATTCTTGTACATAGGGGCAGTGTTATAGTAGTTATATTCTTGTATATAAGGGTAGTATTATAGTAGTCCTCCTCATCTGATGGAGCGTGTGGGCCCTGTAAAAATATTTTTAAAAAAATTTGAAGACACAAATTAAATAAAATATAAAGCGACAAACGTAAATGACTTTATTTCCATCATCATATATTGTCAAAATTTTTGGAATAATGGCATAACCCAAAAAAAAAATTACCCTCGAAGGATAAAAAATCTAAGGGCTAAATATCTTTTGGTATAGGGTACAAAAATTTGAGATTAACGAAGCAATAATGCCTGAAAGACTCAAATGTCTGTTCCTGATAAAATGTAAAAAATTATATTAATAATATATAACAAATTATTGATAAAACGTACACATCTGCGACCACCACGTGCTTCCGACGCTGCACTAGGGTGATCCTGGGAGCACCTGACTCACACACTCTTGCCATGGGTGGTTCCTGTAAAACAATTTATCATACACTCAATAAAATTAGTTCATTTTATTAAATGTTAGTATACTTTTTTTTTTTAGAATACTTACATTGGTTGCAACCACCGCAATTGTAGGGCGCACATCTTCATTATTTTCAGACGAAGTCTAAACAACTAACTGAAAACTAAATATATAATAATTATTAATACTTTCAATGTAAACTTACACTAATAGTTTTCAATAACGCTTACTGCTTCATCGCTGCCTGAGTTATCTTCTTCAGAAGAAAAGGATGATGACGTTTCCGATAAAAAAACATAAAACAATATAGTACAAATTTATAGGTTTGTTATTTTAAACACTCAAGAACTATACTTACAACTATGCATAGCATGGAGCGTGTAGGGCTAGATTCGCCACTTGAAGACATCTGTTTTTAAAAAACAAGAATATTTTTCATTATTTGGGTTAGCGGAAAAAACAATAGTCCATTAATCGTAATAGAGGTATTAAATGTCAGAAGATTTGATTCTTTGGGGGTCTGAGCACTGAGAAGCCCACCAAGCACTAAAACAAAGCATCACAAGCGCTCGGTTCAGCACAGAGCAGCTTGGTTTATGATCGTCTTTTCTGGGAAAGCTGATGTAACTGTGTACGGGCACAAAGACTTGATTCCCTTTAAAAGTTACATTGGGTTTACATTCCTTAGGATGCAGATACTATTGAACACTATGACAGAGCAGGGAGGTATCTCACTGCACTGCCATTGGGTACAAGCCGTTCGGCCTGCAGCCTATCAGGCGCATGGACGAGTTCCCTGCGCAGGCCTGCGTGATGAGGTCAGAAGTCACTGTATCACGACGGTCTACACAAGGATCCCGTCGGAGTTGAGGAGGCTAGGCAGAACAATAGCTTTTTTGTTTTATTTGTTTGGGTGGCACTGTCTATAGGTGTGGGGGCACTGTATGGAACAATCTACAGGGGGGTTGTATGACACAATCTACAAGGGCGGGGCGATATGGCACAATCTACGGGGGGCTATATGTGTGCTGCTCATAGGCATAATGTTATAGACTGAGATTTGTGACGTTATTTTCTATGCAAGTAATTAGTGCTCCAGGTGCCATCTAGTGGCCAGTGTTAGTAATTTCCTCCTTTGTGTAATTTCTTGTTTTCCCCACCCATGAGAAGGTGAAAAGCATTCTGGGAAGAGAAGGGCAGTCTCTTCTATATCTGCTCAGAGAGAAGACCATTTTCATTCATTCATTCCATCCTTCTCGTCCAAGTATAGTCGGTAAGCAGATAGATGGTTTATATTACTGGCTATCAGCAGCCACAGGAATACTGTTAGGACAGTATTCACTCTGTTACATGGGACTGTAATATATCAGTTAGTGTAGTTGTGAAGCTCGGCCTAGCCTCATGGTCAGCCATGTATGGTCCTATACTGTATTTGTACTGCCATACACTGTTCATACTGTACTATAACTGTTATCTCTACTGTTTATTTGTATATAGGCTTAATATATGTCAGCCTGTTACCTGTATATGTAGTACATTTATTCAATGTGCCTTATTATGTATTGCTGTAATCTAATGGCATGTATATTCTTGTTTGTTCCTCAGTTTTACCCTAATCCTATGACCAGTTAATAAAGCTACAGACTTCCAGCCAGTCTCATTTATTGGCTAGTAGGAAGGTGTTTAGCTGCCTGTCGAGCTCCACATAGACCCCGGGGGTGCGTGAAGTGGGGGCAGGACAGTAAAACGACTGCTGGAATCAAGAAGGAAAGGATTAAGACTACACTGAGGTCTGCTACTGTCTACGCAGTCACCTGCAAACAGGCAACACAGCGATCTCTACGGTCAAACTATGTCACGAAGCCAGACATCTTCTCTCAAGACAAGATCACATGTCAGTTCCTCCAAGGCATCATCTGTTGGCAATGCAGCCGCCAACGCCCGCCCAAAGGCTGAAGCAGCAAAGGCACGGGCCACCTTTGCTGAGCAAGAGATGCAACTGAAATTACAACAAGCATCCTTGGAAGCAGAGAGGGCACAACGACAAGCATCCTTGGAAGCAGAGAGGGCACAACGACAAGCATCCTTGGAAGCAGAGAAAGCGCAACAACAAGCCTCGCTAGACCAGGAAAGGGCGCGCCTGGAAGCGACACTTGCAAAGCTCACCATTGAAAAGGAAGCAGCAGCTGCCATAGCTGAAGCAGAAGTCTTAGAAGCAGCCGCATACCCTGACAGTGAGCACAGCAGACATGGCAATGTGCTAGGCCTAGAACAGGATCCCAAAGATGCACTACAGCGCACTTCAGAATATGTCCTTCAACACTCCATCAGTAACTCTCAGACTGCACAAGAGAACAAAAGAGATCATTAGAGAGCCAAGTCAAACACACCAGACCTTGCGTCAGGAAGCTGACCTCAGACCACAGTTCTGCAAGCAAGAGAATGACACAGCTCAAGTCAACTTCCCTGCTCACCAAAGAACCCAACCTCCATTCCAGTATACAGGAAGTTTCTTCACCCCAAAACGGTATAGCACGGGCGAGCCTGAAGCAGAGACTCCTAACAGGTATGACCACACACCACACTCTCACCATGGCAATGCTCCGCCAACCTGTCTCAGTACTAACCAAGGCACAATAGACTTTGCTAAGTTCTTTGCTCGACGTGAGCTAGTCACCAAGGGACTTGTAAAGTTTAGCGATAGTCCTGAGAACTATAGAGCTTGGCGATCCTCTTTCCAGAATGTTATCAGAGACTTAGACTTGTCATGCAGAGAAGAGCTAGATCTCCTAGTGAAATGGCTTGGAAATTAATCTGCTGAGCATGCTAAGAGGATCAGGGCCATCAACACAAACTACCCAGAAACAGGTCTTAAGATGATCTGGGACAGACTTGATGAGTGTTATGGCTCGGCAGAGGTGATAGAAAGTGCATTATTCAAAAGAATTGATGACTTCCCTAAAATAGCTAGTAAAGGCTACCAAAAACTTAGGGAACTTAGTGACCTTTTAATGGAACTACAGGTCGCCAAGGCAGAAGGAGATTTATTGGGAATTGCATTCCTTGACACAGCCAGAGGTGTCAACCCTATAATCCAAAAACTTCCCTACAACCTGCAGGAGAAGTGGGTCACACATGGTTCTAGGTACAAGCAAATTCACAACGTACCATTCCCTCCTTTCAGTGTGTTTGTGGAATTTATTACACAGCAAGCAAGAATTAGGAATGATCCTAGCTTTGATCTTACACTATCCTGTGCCACTCCTTCTGGTTTCAAGCAGCATAAAACACCAGTGGCAGTTCACAAAACTGATGTTTCTCTTAAAGGTTATCCCTACAGGTCTTCAAGCTCCTCTCACCAAGAGGACAGATTCCAGGATCCCAGTAAGCAGTGTCCCTGCACAGGAAGCCACATTCCCTACTGAAATGCAGAGTCTTCAGGGAGAAGTCCATGGAGGACCGCAAAGCCTTGCTCAGAGAAAACAAAATCTGCTACAAATGCTGCTTAGCGACATCACATTTCGCCAAGGACTGTAAGGTCAGTGTAAAATGTACAGAATGTGACAGCACAGTTCACAACCCAGCTTTACACTCTGGACCACCACCATGGACACATGCAGTAAGTGCCCAGGAGCAGGGCGGAGAGGAAATGAACACTGATACAGAGACACCAGCAGTTACTTCTCAATGTACTGAGGTCTGCAAAGGACTTATAGGTGGCAGGTCCTGTTCAAAAATCTGCCTAGTCAGAGTTTACCCAACAGGCCACAAAGACAAAGCTATTAAAGTCTATGCAATTCTCGATGACCAAAGTAACAAGTCTCTAGCCAGATCTACCTTCTTTGAAATTTTCAAAATTAAAGGACCCAACTCTCCCTACTCCCTAAAGACTTGTGCCGGCACTGTTGAGACGGCGGGGAGGAGAGCTACTGGTTACCAAGTCGAGTCTATAGATGGTTACACATCCTTGCCTTTACCAACTATAATTGAGTGTAACCAGATCCCTGATAACAGGTCTGCAATCCCTACACCAGATGCTGCAAAACACCAACCCCATTTGAGACATATAAGTTATCTCATACCAGAATTAGATCCACAGGCTCAGATAATCCTGCTTCTTGGGAGAGATATTTTACGAGTTCACAAAGCTAGAGATCAAATCAATGGTCCTCACAATGCTCCATATGCCCAGAGACTTGACCTAGGATGGGTGATTATAGGAGATGTTTGTCTAGGAAGTGTGCACAAACCACCCTCAGTTAACAGCATGCTTACTAGCACACAAGAGAATGGACGCCCTTCTCTTTTCCAACAATGTCAAAGCAATTTCCTCATAAAAGAGCTACCTCACAGCATCCATCTGCCATGTCCCTTCATAGGCAACTCCTGTGACAACCATGCCTGTGACAGGGACCAAGACAACTTAGGATGCACAGTCTTCCAGAGAACAAAGGAAGACAATCAGGTGGCAATGTCACATGAAGATAGACTGTTCTTAGCAATAATGGAGCAGGAAATAGTTAAAGATAAATCAAAATAGCTGGGTTTCACCACTTCCCTTCAGGTCCAAGAGACAACGCCTGCCTAACAACCGAGAACAAGTCTATAAACGCTTCACTTCCCTTAGACGTAATTTGCAGAGAAAGCCAGATATGAGAGACCACTTCTTTACATTCATGGAAAAAATATTTGAGAATGATCATGCAGAGATAGCTCCTATCTTAAAGGACACAGAGGAGTGCTGGTACCTACCCATATTCGGTGTATACCACCCAAAGAAACCAGGTCAGATAAGAGTGGTATTTGACTCTAGTGCCAAACATGAGGGTGTCTACTTAAACGATGTCCTCCTGTCAGGTCCAGACCTCAACAACCGACTCCTAGGAGTACTTCTCCGCTTTCGCAGAGACTCTGTTGCATTCATGGCTGACATCCAACAAATGTTCCATTGCTTTCTTGTTAAAGAAGAACACAGGAACTTCTTAAGGTTCTTTTGGTTCAAGGAGAACAATCCCTCCAAAGACCCCATAGAGTACCGCATGCGGGTACACATCTTTGGTAACAGTCCTTCCCCTGCAGTGGCTATTTATGGACTCAAACATTGAGCTAAGGAGGGTGAGAAAGAATAGGGGTCAGATGTTAGACACTTTGTAGAAAAATACTTTTATGTGGATGACTACTTAAAATCCCTGCCTACAAATGAGTGTGCAATCAGTCTTCTTAAAAGAGCTCAGGAAATGCTCGCCAGTTCAAACTTGAGACTCCACAAAATCGCCTCCAACAGTAAAGAATTGATGGAAGTTGTTCCTTCGCACGACCACTCAAATGATTTAAGGGACTTAGATTTGGGAACTGACACTCTTCCCATGCAACGTAGTCTTGGGCTACTCTGGGATTTAAAGTTTGACACCTTTACCTTCCAAGTCAGCAGGGAGAAAAAACCATTTACTCGGAGGGGAGTCCTGTCTGCTATAAACAGCTTGTATGACCCTTTAGGATTTGCAGCTCCTGTCACCATACAAGGTAAAGCAATACTCAGTGATTTAACTTGTGATCCTTCCGACTGGGATGATCCACTTCCCACTGAAAAGAGAGGTCTGTGGGTAGAGTGGAGGAACTCTTTAACCACTCTATCTAGTCTACATGTTGCACGTCTATATGCCCCTGTGCCATCTACAGAAGTTCAAATATAAAGACTGTGTGTGTTTTCTGATGCTTCTGTTAAAGCCAAAGAGCTACAAATTCCTACGAAACTGGATACTATGAGTGTCGAAAGATACCTAAGTGAGCGAGGTTGCACTTGGACTTTCAATCCACCCCATTCTTCTCACATGGGTGGAGCTTGGGAAAGAATGATAGGCATAGCACATAGAATCCTGGACTCCATCTTCCTGCAAGTGGGTACAGCAAGGCTTACCCATGAGTGCTTGACTACTTTCATGGCAGGAGTATCAGCCATCATTAATGCCAGACCTTTAACTCCAGTCTCAAGTGATCCTGAAGATCCAGTAATCTTTACTCCTGTAATGCTGCTTACTCAGAAGACTAGCACTGCTCATGCTCCCTCTGGAGAATTCAGTACCAAAGACCTTTACAAATGTCAATGGAGACAAGTACAAAGCCTTGACAATACCTTTTGGGATAGGTGGAAAAAGCAATACATCTCCACGCTACAACCAAGGAATAAATGGCAGAACACCAAACCTAACATCAGAACTGGTGATGTCGTGCTTATGAAAGACTGCCAAGCACATAGGAATGAGTGGCCTCTATGTCTCGTTACTAAAACATTCCCGGGAGAGTACGAGAACGTCCGGAAAGTTGAGGTCAAGGTTCATAATCAGAAGGAGACCAAACTATTTCTCAGACCAGTAACAGAACTTATTTTACTGTTTTCATCTGGGGACTCTGATGGTGGCATCGATTGACGCCAGATGGGGAGTGTGCTGCTCATAGGCGTAATGTTATAGACTGAGATTTGTGACGTTATTTTCTATGCAAGTAATTAGTGCTCCAGGTGCCATCTAGTGGCCAGTGTTAGTAATTTCCTCCTTTGTGTAATTTCTTGTTTTCCCCACCCATGAGAAGGTGAAAAGCATTCTGGGAAGAAGAAGGGCAGTCTCTTCTATATCTGCTCAGAGAGAAGACCATTTTCATTCATTCCATCCTTCTCGTCCAAGTATAGTCGGTAAGCAGATAGATGGTTTATATTACTGGCTATCAGCAGCCACAGGAATACTGTTAGGACAGTATTCACTCTGTTACATGGGACTGTAATATATCAGTTGTTGTAGTTGTGAAGCTCGGCCTAGCCTCATGGTCAGCCATGTATGGTCCTATACTGTATTTGTACTGCCATACACTGTTCATACTGTACTATAACTGTTATCTCTACTGTTTATTTGTATATAGGCTTAATATATGTCAGCCTGTTACCTGTATATGTAGTACATTTATTAAATGTGCCTTATTATGTATTGCTGTAATCTAATGGCATGTATATTCTTGTTTGTTCCTCAGTTTTACCCTAATCCTATGACCAGTTAATAAAGCTACAGACTTTCAACCAGTCTCATTTATTGGCTAGTAGGAAGGTGTTTAGCTGCCTGTCGAGCTCCACATAGACCCCGGGGGTGCGTGAAGTGGGGGCAGGACAATATGGCAGAACCTACGGAGGGACAATATCTACAGGGGAAGCTGTGTGTGGCAGCCAGGGAGGGGGGGCAGTCAAAATTTCGCTATGGGGCCCAGTCTTTCCTAATTACAAGCCATATAAATAAATATATATATATATATATATAGCACACAAAAAAATGACAACAGCACACTGCAAACAGCAATGTAACCTAAACCGCTAAATCTACTTACAATAGGGAGGTTCTTAGTGCACATTTTGATCAAAAAGTGTTTGCCCACCTGCCACGACAAGGCGACCTCCATAGGTGGGGACCTACTCTGCACATACACCCAGAACTTCGACTAAGCCTACATATATCTGGGGATGTTAGGAACCAGCATTAAACTAATTAAAATCACCCAGGGCAGAATGGGAGGAGTGCAAGAACAAAAAATGGAGGCAGTCACCAACCCCACATATATGGATCACATAAACAACACAAAAGTTTGACCAGCACATTCCAACAAAATTATACAAAACGTGTATGCAGGTGCAAGAACACCTGGGACTGCACATAAACAGCACACAAAAAAATGGCGACAGCACACTGCGAACACCAATGTAACCTAAACCGCTAAATATAAATAAATATGCACTACATGCTAAATCTACTTACAATAGAGAGGTTCTTAGTGCACATTTTGATCAAAAAGTGTGAGCCCACCTGCCACGACAAGGCATCCTCCATAGGTGGGGACCTACTCTGCACATACACGCAGAACTGGGACTAAGCCTAGATATATCTTGGGATGGTAGGAACCAGCACTAAACTAATTAAAATCACCCAGGGCAGAATGGGAGGAGTGCAAGAACAAAAAATGGAGGCAGTTACTAACCCCACATATATGGATCACATAAACAACACAAAAGTTTGACCAGCACATTCCAACAAAATTATACAAAACGTGTATGCAGGTGCAAGAACACCTGTAACTGCACATATACAGCACACAAAAAAATGGTGACCGCACACTGTGAACACCAATGTAACCTAAACCGCTAAATATAAATATATATATTAGTCCTTTTCAATGAATTAGAATACCATCAAAAAGTTAATTTATTTCAGTAATTCAATTCAAAAAGTGAAACTCCTATATTATATAGATTCATTACACACAGAATGATCTATTTACAGCATTTTTTTTTCTTTTAATGTTTATGTCTAACAGTTAATGAAAACCCAAAATTTAGTGTCCCAGAAAATTTGAATATTATATAAGTCCAATTTCAAAAATGATTTTTACTACTGAAACGTTGGCCTACTGAAAAGCATGTACAGTATATGCAGTCAATACTTGGTCGGGGCTCCATTTGGATTAAGTACTGCATCAATGTGGCGTGGCATGGAAACGATCAGCCTGTGGCACTGCTGAGGTGTTATGGAAGCCCAGGTTGCTTTGATCTCGGCCTTCAGCTCGTCTGTATTGTTGGGTCTGGTGTCTCTCATCTTCTTCTTGACAATACGCCATAGATTCTCTATGGGGTTTAGGTCAGGCGAGTTTGCTGGCCAAACAAGCACAGTGAAACTGTGGTTATTAAACCAGGTATTGGTACTTTTGGCAGTGTGGACAGGTGCCAAGTCCTGCTGGAAAATGAAATTTGCATCTCCATAAAGCTTGTCAGCAGAGGGAAGAATGAAGTGCTCTAAAAATTTCCTGGTAGACGCTGCGCTAACTCTGGACTTGATATAACACAGTGGAAACACTGTTGCTCAGTGGTCCAAAGTCCTGTTTTCAGATGAAAGTAAATTTTGCATTTCCTTTGGAAATCAAGGTCCCAGAATCTGGAGGAAGAGTGGAGAGGCGTCAATCCAAGTTGCTTGTGGTCCAGTGTGAAGTTTCTACAGTCAGTAATGGTTTGGAGAGCCATGATATCTGCTGGAGTTGGTCCACTGTGTTATATCAAGTCCAGATATAAACCCTATAGACCAGTGGTTCCCAACCAGGGTGCCGCGGCTCATCCACGGCAAAAAGAAAATAATTTTTTTTTTTTTTTAAATATTATTTTTTTTGCTACAAGCTCCGCCCCCGACATTGTAGCAGACGTGACGCGTGGACGTCTGTTACGAGTACCGCACACCGCTTCCCACTAGAAGCCTGACGGAGGGAGAGGAGCCATTAACGCTGGGCAGGGTAAGTGTTTTTCTTCTTTACTTTCTTAATAGTTGTGTGAGAAATGGAGCAAGGGGAATGCCGGAGTTGTAGTCCTCTCCTCTTATAGATCCTCACTGTAATGTCCTCTGATATCCCATAATAACGTCCTGGACATGCTAGGAGTTGTAGTCCTCTCCTCTTATACCTCCTCACTGTAATGTCCTCTGATATCCCATAATAATGTCCTGGACATGCTGGGAGTTGTAGTCCTCTCCTCTTATACCTCCTCACTGTAATGTCCTCTGATATCCCATAATAACGTCCTGGACATGCTGGGAGTTGTAGTTCTCTCCTCTTATACCTCCTCACTGTAATGTCTTCTGATATCCCATAATAACGTCCTGGACATGCTGGGAGTTGTAGTTCTCTCCTCTTATACCTCCTCTCTGTAATGTCCTCTGATATCCCATAATAACAGTCTGGGCATGCTGGGAGTTGTAGTTCTCCTCTTATATCTCCTCCTGTAATGTCCTCTGATATCCCATAATAACAGTCTGGACATGCTAGGAGTTGTAGTTCTCTCCTCTTATACCTGCTCCTCCTGTAAACGTTCTCTGATATCACATAACATCCTGGACATGCTGGGAGTTGTAGTTCTCTCCTCATATCTCCTCCCTGTAATGTCCACTGATATCACATAATAATAGCCTGAACATGCTGGGAGTTGTTGTTCTTATACCTCCTTATTTATTCCTTCCCCAGGAGTAAGCACACTTTCTCTCTGTGATGGTCACTTTACTAGAGGAGCAGATGGTCATTTGTCTCAACATATTCTAAATGCTGATAAAATTAGCTTGCTATCCAAAGGGCTTTCATTCTGTCCCACCACATCTCCTGATGGATTAGAACTTTTTATGGATTTGAATAAATTCATGCGAAAAATGACTCTTTTACGCCATTTTGCTATGTCTCCACCACTGACTTTGCCTGATCAAGTAACTACAGATAATTCTACGCCAGTTAGGACCAAGTTGCAACCCAAATCCTCGTTCTATCCGCTACATCATAGGGGTCCGGCTTTGGAGACCTTTTCCAATTTAGTGAGCACAGAGTTTAAAAACTTGAAATCATCTATTTCCCATAGGGATAATCTGTCCGGCCCTCAACGCAGAGCCCTAAAAGCCCTTCAAAAGAAGCAGGATATTATAATACGGTCAGCAGATAAAGGGGGGGGGGTATTGTTATTCAAGACAGACCTGAATATTTGAAAGAAGCATTAAGGTTACTTTCGGATGAGCAATTCTATGAGAAACTAAAGTCCAACCCTATCTCTAAATTCGAGACTGAATATAAATCTCTGATAGAGACTGCATTTAAGGACAATCTCTTATGCAAAAAAGAAAGGGCATTTCTGACCATTCCCTTCCCAACCATCCCCTTTATGTATCATCTTCCGAAGATACATAAAGCTTTGTCCAATCCGCCCGGCCGACCAATCATTTCGGGCATAGGATCATTGACCAGTAATTTATCGCATTTAATGGATATCCACCTTCAACTACATACTGTCAATGATATGTCCAATATCAGTTTTCTTACCGCTGACGTGTCTTCTCTATACACAAATATTCCTCATACACAAGGTTTAGAAGCTATCTCTAGTTTCCTTATAAATGATCCTCGTTTTTCTAATCTACAACTCAATTTTATTATGGACTATATTGAGTTCATTTTAACCCACAATGTTTTTACTTTTGATGGTGATTTCTATAAGCAAATCAAAGGCTGTGCAATGGGGTCGCGGTTTGCCCCCTCCTACGCCAATTTGTATATGGGGTCCTTTGAAGATACCCTCATATTGAATGAACATATTTTTAGAGACAAAATTGTGCTTTACAGACGTTATATTGACGATCTGTTTTTTATCTGGAAGGGAGATTCATCTACTGCAAATGATTTTATTGATTATCTGAACAAAAATATTTTTGGCCTGTCTTTTACCCATACGTTTTCAGATAACAGTATTGATTTTTTAGATTTAACGATTGAGAAAAAGGATGGCCGCTTTTTAACTAGAACACATTTCAAAACGGTAGATGTGAACAGCTATCTTGATTTTAAAAGTGCGCATTACTCTCCATGGCTTAAAAATTTTCCCTTTGGTCAATATCGCAGGATCAGAAAAAACTGCTCTGATGAATCCTATTTTAACAAAGAATGTGAGATCCTAAACAAAAGATTCCTGGAAAAAGGCTTTCCAAGGAGTCTAATAAAGGGTGCAGAGCAGAAAGCCAGGAATCTGACCCAGGATGAATGTATCCAAATAAAACAACCACTGGTATAGAGAGTTCCAACCAGGTTGAACGAAATAGTAATTTCATAACGTCATACAATAAAGGTAGCAAATTTATCACATCTATCCTAAGGAAACACTGGCACATTCTGATCAATGATCCTTTTCTAAAGCCTTTAATCCCTGTAAATCCTACAATTACATACAGACGGGCTAAAACCATTAAAAATCTAATAGCCCCCAGCAAAATGTGTAATATTAAAAGGATAAACCAAGACATAGTAACGGATGTGAAAGGTTCTTTTTGTTGTGGTCGCAACAGATGCCTTTGTTGTAACAACATTAGTAATAAGTGTACAGAGTATTTGTCTATATTAACGGGTGAAAGGTTTCCAATCAAAAACGACCTCAACTGTGGGAGTACATATGTAGTATATGTGCTTCAATGCACATGTAATTTACAATACGTGGGTCGTACAACACAGACCTTAAAGGGATCCTGTCATCACCATCTTACCTTTTAAAACGTCCTGACCCTGTAGTGCCCGCTGCTGTCCATAGTGCATTGATGTGTTCTTCTCTCCGTTCTTCTTCTTCTTGCCCGAAATATAGCCATTAAAAGTTTTACCGCCTTTTATGCTAATTCATTTTAGCTTTGTGACGCACGATCTTGACTCCGCCCACGTACGCCGCCTGTACAGCCCTAATTGCCGAAATCTCTGTTCACATCTCGCGCATGCGTGCCTCACCACCTTCCCTGCTTCATTCATCCGGAAATATTTAACTGCGCATGCGCCGCGCGGGTACACACCCCGCTCACTTCGTTCACTCAGCTGTCAGGAGACGGGGGCTGGATTAGAAGAGGAACCGACAGCATATGATGACGTCACACAGAGCGCCGAGCATGCGCAGTCCAATAATGTGAGAACATCTACTTTACAGTCTCAATGCGCAAGCGCGGGATTTCATGTGCAGTGGAGTGAGAGAAGCTGTCAATCAACAACAAGGAGGCGGAGCCAACTCTGAAACGCCGGAGGAAGGAAAATCTGACTCTTTTCGAGTGAAGATTTGACTCTTTTGTGGTCATTTGCATACGGCGCGGGACTACTGAAAACCGGAACACTAAAAGGTAAAGAGCCGACTTTTAACTTATTTATAGGTTAGTTAACAATGATTTTTCACCCACTTTCAAAGGGTATTGCAGGCTTCATACCGAAAATGCTGATGACAGGATCCCTTTAAGGAACCGTATTAATAAACACAGGTCTAATGTAAGCAAAGGCTTTTTGAAACAAAGTGTATCACAACATTGTGCATCTAACAATGATTGCAATTTTGCACACATGAAAGTCACCCCTATAGAGCAAATACCTGTTGATATGTCTGATAGATTTACCAGGCTCAAACAAAGAGAAAACTTCTGGATATATAAATTAGGTACTTTATATCCCAATTGATTGAATGATCTTACAGAATCATCTTTGGAATAAATCTAACTTCCTCTGTACTAACCTCTCTTCCATGTCCACACAGGGCTATTAATTCTATTTATGCTGCTGGTTTAGTAACAACATATGCATCATTTTTTACACACATATATATTTATTGTTTTAAAACAATTGTACTAATATTTATTAGGCTTCTTGATATAATATATTTTTAATCAATTAATTGCTTAGATTTCACTTACTGGACTTTTATTCTCTTGGTCCGGATCGTTGCAATTATCTCTGTAGCATGTTCTGCAAGTGCTCCAAACCCCTGGTCTATTTTTTCTATCGCCAATTTTTTTCCCCCTGTTGGAAAAACACCATGCTTAATGTCTGATTTTTATATGATCACTAAGATCGTAATTACTTTTTAACATCTTTTATGTTATTTTAGTATATCCAACTGTCTAATATAATATAGTTTAGCCAACAATGAGTTTTACTTATCCAGATCTGTTCATCACTCGTCTCTTCCCCCTTGTTTAGCTATGTGTGTTCCATTATGCGCTCCAGCGATTATGTCCTGGCCACCGTACTTTCTAGGTTACTTAGCAACTGGGGACGCTAATTCAGCGTCTCTGGACTATAGTCGCTATATTAATTTAATTATGTTTGTTTTTAATTCCGGACAAACATTTAGAACTCTACATGCATCGCCACGGTTATTACTGTTGCTACTAATGTTATGAACTGTTTATTTTTGCATTTTTGTAATTTGTGCAAAAACGGCATGTTCAGCCGTATTTCGTTTAGCTCCTGTCATTCCCGTTCCAATGCAATTATGTGAATTATTATATCATATGTGGTTTCTCAACATCATTGTATAGTCAGTATTTATGTTTTCACTTTTAGACACGATATGTGCTAAATTACAATGTATCTGACCTTTGACCTGCTATCTTGGCGGTTTTTTCTTTCTTTCTGTGTGTATATAAATGTGTCTGAACTGCACATTCTGTATTGGACTGATGAAGACACCAGTCCGGTGTTGAAACGCGTAGCCTCTGACATTAAAACTTTTGCCGTGATGTCCGTTTAAAGTCCTTCATTTTCCCGTCCATCATTGCAGCGCCGGTGGTCCCATTTTTTTATTTTTCTAAGTCTCAAATCTGGACAACAAACTTTGTTTGCTGTGTTTCGGACCTGGCAGCAGCCCCAATGCTCGTTTGACACCTAACAGTGTCCATTGGCCAAGGTGAGCTTATTTCTAACAAAGTTTGCTCCCTTGTCTAATCTAGCTTTTATTTTGCACTATGTGGTGCCGTGTTTCTTTTTCTTCCCTGTTCTAATCCCATAATAACGTCCTGGACATTCTGGGAGTTGCAGTTCTCTCCTCTTATACCTCCTCACTATAATGTCCTCTGATATCCCATAATAAAGTCCTGGACATGCTGGGAGTTGTAGTTCTCTCCTCTTATACCTCCTCTCTGTAATGTCCTCTGATATCCCATAACAACAGTCTGGGCATGCTGGGAGTTGTAGTTCTCCTCTTATATCTCCTCCTGTAATGTCCTCTGATATCCCATAACAACAGTCTGGACATGCTAGGAGTTGTAGTTCTCTCCTCTTATACCTCCTCGTCCTGTAAACGTTCTCTGATATCACATAATAACATCCTGGACATGCTGGGAGTTGTAGTTCTCTCCTCTTATATCTCCTCCCTGTAATGTCCACTGATATCACATAATAATAGCCTGAACATGCTGGGAGTTGTTGTTCTTATACCTCCTTATTTATTCCTTCCCCAGGAGTAAGCACACTTTCTCTCTGTGATGGTCACTTTACTAGAGGAGCAGATGGTCATTTTATCGGGGGGCGGGGGGACTGAGGCTGATGGTGGCTTTACTGGAGGGGGCTGATGGTCATTTTACTGGGTGGACGGAGGCTGATGGTCACTTTACTGGGGGGGCTGAGGCTGATGGTCACTTTACTGGAGGGGGCTTATAGTCTCTTTACTGAGGGGTCATTATACTGTGAGTGGGGGGCTGATGGTAATTTTACTGTGAGTGGGGGTGCTGATAGTCATTACTGTGAGTGGGGGTGCTGATAGTCATTACTGTGAGTGGGGGGCTGATGGTCATTACTGTGAGTGGGGGGCTGATGGTCATTACTGTGAGTTAGGGGCTGATGGTCATTACTGTGAGTTGGGGGCTGATGGTCATTACTGTGAGTGGGGGTCTGATGGTCATTACTGTGAGTGGGGGTCTGATGGTCATTACTGTGAGTAGGCGGCTGATGGTCATTACTGTGAGTGTGCGGCTGATGGTCATTTTACTGTGAGTGGGGGGCTGATGGTCATTACTGTTAGTGGAGGCTGATGGTCATTACTGTGAGTGGCGGCTGATGGTCATTACTGTTAGTGGGGGGGCTGATGGTCTTCGAGTGGTTTCCGCCTCTGACCTCCCATTGAAATTAATAGGAGGCAGAAAAAACCTGCGGCGCTCGTTTGATGCTTTTTTGTCTGCGGTTTTTGCATTCGCTTCAACGGCTTAAAAAAATGTGGCCAAAAAACACAGCAAAAAAAAAAGTCAAACAACGCTGTCAATTCAAAATCTGCCTAAAAATTCCTAAATGAATTTGGAGGCAGATTTTTAGTTTCTGCCTTACAAAAAAACGTTGTGTGAACATACCCTAAGAGTGTAGTGCTTGTTTTTAGCCATTTTTTGTCATTTGGTAAACAATTTTTGGTAGGGGTGCCCTGAGAATTTTTGTTTTTCCTGGGGTGCCTCGAGCCTGAAAAGGTTGGGAAACTCTGCTATAGACCCTATAAACCCTCCGGGCAGACCAATTATTTCTGGGATACAATCACCCACCTGTCACCTATCCCATTATCTAGATTTGACCCTCCAAAAATATGTGGTAACACTACCGAGTTATCTAAAAGACTCCACCCGACTTATTAGCGAACTCCATCTGATACCCTCTAAAAATAATTTACTCCTTATCACACTAGATGTAAGCGCATTATATAGTAACATTGAACACTCCTTAGGTCTGAAAAACCTCAGAAACACTCTTGAGATAGATACTGAACTTCAACCACCTCAAATACAATTCTTTTGCCAAAGTATGGAATTTATTCTCAAAAACAATGTATTCAGTTTTGATCAAACTATATATCATCAGGTAAAGGGCACTGCGATGGGCACTAGGGTAGCACCAAGTTATGCCAATATTTTCATGGGCGCTTTCGAGGATCATTACATTTGGAAACACCCCTGGCCATGGACCACATTTTACTATATAAAAGATATATAGATGACCTCTTCTTCGTATGGAATGGTGATCAGATAAGTGCAAGTAACTTCTGCCACTCACTTAACGATAACAATTGGGGCATTTTTGGATTTGACAATAACTTCATCAGGAAATAATTTTATCACACACAAGCATTTTAAAAACGTGGATAATAACAGTTATCTAAATTTTAACAGTGGACACCAACCTAAATGGCTTAAGATCATTCCTTATAGCCAATATAAAAGAATCAGAAAAAATTGCACCCTTAAAACGGATTTTAATAAACAGAGTTGAATACTATATAAACGTTTCAAGGACAAAGGCTACCCAAATACACTCCTGACTGATGCCTACAAAAAGACTGAAACCCTTACCCAAGAGGACTGTCTACCACAACCAGCCACTAGTGACCAAAGGGCCACAATAGAACATACTAAAATGATTAAGAACGTTGGATTTAATTTTATCACACAATATAACACATCATACAAAAAAATAGGAGACATTCAACAATCATTGGCATGTACTCCAAACTGACCCTTTCCTTCAAAAAATTTTACCACCAAAACCAACAATTACTTTTAAAAGCGCTAGAACTATTAAAAATATTCTAGCCCCAAGCCGGGTGAACCTCTCAGGAATAAAGGGCAACTCTGAACGAGATGTAGAACAACATAATAAATTGTCTAAAACAGGCAGTTCTAAATGTGGAATAACCAGATGCCTATGTTGCCAATCCATCACTGATAAAACACACACATTGCGGTCCCAACAAACAGTAAAAATATTTAATATTGATGAAAACTTAAATTGTCAGTCAAAATTCGTGATCTATTTTAATAGATTGCAAATGGGGAGTTCAGTACGTAGGAAGAACAATTCAACCCCTACATTGCCGATTAAATAAACATAGGTCTAACTGTAAAAATAAATTTTTACTCCATAGTGTATCCAGACATTGCACACTAGTACATGATAGCGATTTCAACTGCATCACTATCACCGATTGATCAGATTAAAGAAAATCAAATAGATCGCTATAACACTCTTTGTAAAAGAGAAATCTTTTGGATTTATAAACTAAAGACATTAAAATCGATAGGTCTGAATGAAGTAACTGAGACAATCATCTAAAAAAAAAATTCTCATAATCTCAAAAGAAATAAATAATAGAATCCTCATATATATATATATATATATATATATATATATATATATATATATATATATATATATATATATACAGTGAAGGAAATAAGTATTTGATCCCTTGCTGATTTTGTAAGTTTGTCCACTGTCAAAGACATGAACAGTCTCGAATTTTTAGACTAGGTTAATTTTACCAGTGAGAGATAGATTATATAAAAAAAAAAAAACTGAAAATCACATTGTCAAAATTACATATATTTATTTGCATTGTGCACAGAGAAATAAGTATTTGATCCCTTTGGCAAACAAGACCTGATACTTGGTGGCAAAACCCTTGTTGGCAAGCACAGCAGTCAGAAGTTTTTTGTAGTTGATGATGAGGTTTGCACACGTGTTAGATGGAATTTTGGCCCACTCCTCTTTGCAGATCATCTGTAAATCATTAAGATTTGGAGGCTGTCGCTTGGCAACTCGGATCTTCAGCTCCCTCCATAAGTTTTCAATGGGATTAAGGTCTGGAGACTGGCTAGGCCACTACATGACCTTAATGTGCTTCTTTTTGAGCCACTCCTTTGTTGCCTTGGCTGTATGTTTCGGGTCATTGTCGTGCTGGAAGACCCAGCCACGAGCCATTTTTAATGTCCTAGTGGAGGGAAGGAGGTTGTCACTCAGGATTTGACGGTACATGGCTCCATCCATTCTCCCATTGATGCGGTGAAGTAGTCCTGTGCCCTTAGCAGAGAAACACCCCCAAAACATAATGTTTCCACCTCCATGCTTGACAGTGGGGACGGTGTTCTTTGGGTCATAGGCAGCATTTCTCTTCCTCCAAACACGGCGAGTTGAGTTAATGCCGAAGAGCTCAATTTTAGTCTCATCTGACCACAGCACCTTCTCCCAATCACTCTCAGAATCATCCAGATGTTCATTTGCAAACTTCAGACTGGCCTGTACATGTGCCTTCTTGAGCAGGGGGACCTTGCGTGCATTGCAGGATTTTAATCCATTACGGCGTAATGTGTTAACAATGGTTTTCTTGGTGACTGTGGTCCCAGCTGCCTTGAAATCATTAACAAGTTCCCCCCGTGTAGTTTTCGGCTGAGCTCTCACCTTCCTCAGGATCAAGGATACCCCACAAGGTGAGATTTTCCATGGAGCCCCAGATCGATGTCGATTGACAGTCATTTTGTATGTCTTCCATTTTCTTACTATTGCACCAACAGTTGTCTCCTTCTCACCCAGCGTCTTACTTATGGTTTTGTAGCCCATTCCAGCCTTGTGCAGGTCTATGATCTTGTCCCTGACATCCTTAGAAAGCTCTTTGGTCTTGCCCATGTTGTAGAGGTTAGAGTCAGACTGATTAATTGAGTCTGTGGACAGGAGTCTTTTATACAGGTGACCATGTAAGACAGTTGTCTTTAATGCAGGCACCAAGTTGATTTGGAGCGTGTAACTGGTCTGGAGGAGGCTGAACTCTTAATGGTTGGTAGGGGATCAAATACTTATTTCTCTGTGCACAATGCAAATAAATATATATAATTTTGACAATGTTATTTTTTTATTTTTTTTTATATATAATCTATCTCTCACTGGTAAAATTAACCTAGCCTAAAAATTCTAGACTGTTCATGGCTTTGACAGTGGGCAAACTTACAAAATCAGCAAGGGATCAAATTACTTATTTCCTTCACTGTATATATATATATATATATATATATATATATATATATATATATATATATATATATAAAAAATACTCACAGTTGTGGGTTATAATACAGGCAGCTCCCCTCTTTTATTTTTCTGTATATTCTTGGCCTCTATAATCATCTTTTGTTCTGATAAATCCCCCTCGAGCTGTATGGCTCTTTCCTCTGGTCAGCGACAGCACGCTCTGCATAGATGACTCATATCCAGGAGTGTCATATCACCATGACAACTGCATACGCCACTGACAGCCCTGAATCCATAACGTTTAAAAGCAGAACAATAACACATTTCAAGTATATACAAATACAAAAAAACTTTATATTCAGTCTGAACCAATAAATAAAGCTCTTAACTGGTTCCCGACTGCTGGCTGTGTTTTTTTACAGCCAGCGGTCAGGGTCCTTAAAACCCGAGCCATAGACTTTTTACGGCTCGGGTTTTAACTTGCTGCCCGAGCGATCCGGCAGCTGAATGTCGGGTCTCCGGCTGTCAGTGACTGCCGGGGACCCTGAAGAGAGGATAGAAGCAGCTTTCGCTACTTCTGTCTTCTCTGATCTCTTTTACACAGCGCTCAATGAACGCTGTGTATAGGAATAGAGGCAGCGGCCGCGGCGCTGTCTCTATTGATCCCGGTGTTCATGTGACTGGTCAAATGATCGCCGGGTGCCGTTAGTGACAGACTGCTACTGGGTCTTACTAGCAGGCCCTATTAGTGACAATCGTCACTATGAGAGGGCTGATTTCCCCTGTAACTGCGTCTGCTGTGCAGCTCCAGTTACAGTGGAAAAGCCTGGTGTAAAAGAAAGAAAAAATATATATAAAGTTCCCCAAAGGTATTTTCTTACCTTTGAGGGACAGACCATAGTAATAAAAAAATAAAAGTAAAGTAAAGTGCAAAAAAATGTAATAATAAATAGACATAAAATACCCACCCCAAAAAAAAACATTACCCCCCGCCAATCATTGTTGTAACGCTAGCGCTGACCCAATTACCCTAATATAGACATGTAATATATTACAATTTACGGTAGACAATGACGATCACAAATAAAAGGTCTATTTTTGAGTAAAACTATGTTATTACCAAAAAAAATTGCTGAAACGTAAAAAAGCTTATTTTTTTACTATTATTTTCAAACTTTAAGAATAAAAATTCTAAAATAGCAAAAAGGATGTGTATAAAAACAATAAAAAAAGAAACCTGCATTGTCTACGGAAAAAAACGTCGCAAAAATCACGTCGTTAGCACAACAAATAAAAAAGTTATAGCCATTTAACTAACACGTGCTAAAAAAGGCTAAACGGTGTCTGGTTCTGAAGGCTCAAAATAGCCCGCTCCTGAACTGGTTAAAGACACTTTACTTGATATATATATATAATTTTAACTTCCCCTTTTTTCTTAATCATTTTTATACTATTATTTATATAACGTTTATCTTTTAAACTTATTATCATCCTTTTGTATCATTGTTAAAAAAGGTTTGTTTTTTAAAATGAATAACTTTTTGATACTTCATTGCCGTACTTTGCTTATATAAGTGACCATCTGACCTATAACCTAACCCGGTAGTCATCTCGACTACCGATCTCTAAACCTGCTATATAACCACAGACATCTGGAAAGGACTAATCACTTGTACTTAACCTGACGAAGGGGCCGGTACGGCCTTGAAACACATTTTTGTTGTTGTTTTATTGTACAAAAATAAAAAGTAAATTTTAGTACAGCTGCGCCCTCGGACATTCCATTTTTTACCTTATCATCTTCTGATATCAAGTCCAGAGTCAGCGCAGCCGTCTACCAGGAAATTTATGGGGTATTGTCAAGACGAAGATGAGAGACACCAGACCCAACAATGCAGACGAGCTGAAGGCCGCTATCAAAGCAACCTGGGCTTCCATAACACCTCAGCAGTGCCACAGGCTGATCGCCTTCATGCCACGCCGCATTGATGCAGTAATTCATGCAAAAGGGGCCCGACCAAGTATTGAGTGCATATACTGTACATACTTTTCAGTAGGCCAACATTTCGGCATTAAAAATCATTTTTGAAATTGGGCTTATTTAATATTCTAATTTTCCGAGACACAAAATTTAGGGTTTTCATGAACTGTTAGCCGTAATCATCAACATTAAAAGAAAAAAATGCTGCAAATAGATCACTCTGTGTGTAATGAATCTATATAATATATGAGTTTCACTTTTTGCATTGAATTACTGAAATAAATTAACTTTTTGATGATTTTCTAATTCATTGAGAAGGTCTACTATACATACATATATATATATATATATATATACATATATATATATATGTACATATATATATATATATATATATATATATATATAGAAACAAGAAAAATAGATCTGGAGTGTATATAAAATATAACTTTTACTAAGTTTTGTTAAAGCATGTATAATATACGACATATACACATAAAAATTTCATGTGCCAAAGTTGCGCCCCATTGTATCTGGTATTTCGGGATTGACACAAAATGTGGGGGTCTATATCGATAAGGTTTTAAGAACTTATGTAGAGACCCTACCCTCCTACACAAGAGACACGATGGATCTGTTGGCCAAAATCGATGGTCTACCCATCGAATTAGGTACCACCCTATGTAGTATAGAAGTTGAGGCTCTATACTCTTCCATTCCCCATGAAATGGGACTTGAGGCAGTACGGCACTTCCTACATACTAGAGGGACACACTTTAGGGACCATAGCGCGCTCATGTTGAAACTGCTAGAATTAGTATTAACTAGGAATTATTTTCTGTTCAACGTACGCATGTACCACCAGCTCAGAGGCACCGCCATGGGCAACTCATGTGCTCCCACATACGCCAACTTATTTTTGGGCTGGTGGGAAGAAACCATAGTCTTCACCGATGAACGATATTTAACTAATCTTCCAGTTTCAATGTTGGCGCGGTAAATCGACGATATTTTCGTCTTGTGGACTAAACCTATTGAAATTTTTGAGGGGTTTGTTCAATCTATAAACCAAAACAATATTGGGCTGAGATTCACATTTGAATCTCATCCCAATACACTTCCATTTCTAGACGTGCTTATATCCATAGAAGACAACGGCAAATTAAAAACATAAATTTATAGAAAACCTACCGCCACAAACAGCCTTCTGAGGTGGGAGAGCTATCATCCCTACCCACTTAAGAAAGGCATACCAAAGGGGCTATATCTCCGCCTCAGAAGGAACTGTTCGGATGCACGAGATTTTAGGAAACAAGCAAAAGATCTTGAGACACTATTTGTTGAAAGAGGCTACCCGTCCAAAATTTTAAAGGAATCATACAAATATGCATATTCCCAGAAAAGACAAGAACTATTAATTCCCAAAAAGAAGGAAACCATTAAACAACCCATACGGCTAATCGGAACGTATGATATGGCAGATCATACGATAAAAGGCATATTAGAAAAACACTGGAAAATTCTTCGTATGGACGTAGACCTAAGAGAAAGGATAACACCAATGGCACAAATAACCTATAGAAAAGGAAGAAGTATAGGGGATCAAGTAACACACAGTCATCTAAATATCCTAAAAAAGGAAGGTTGCTGGTTAAACAGAAAAATAGACGGATGTTTTAAAAGTGGGCACTGTAAAGCATGTACATACATACAAGTAACAAAGGTTTTTCGTAGCGCCCACACAGGAATCAGTTACCCTATAAAAAGCTTCCCCAACTGTAGCACAAAAAATTTTATATACAAAATTACTTGTCCCTGTCCCTTAGATTACGTCAGGAAGACCACAAGGGAGCTAAAAAAGAGAGTTCTCAAACACATAGACGACGTTCTGCATGAAAGGGATAAACCAGTATCTCGTCACGTTCATCTTAAACATAAAGGAGACCCAAGTTGCCTTCAATTCACAATAATAGAATGGTTACAACCATCCATAAGAGGCGGGGACATCGATAGAATATTATTACAGAGAGAGTTAAAATGGATTTTTAAATTGAGATCAACCGTATCAAATGGGCTTAATGAACAGCTCGATTTTGGATGTTTCATCTAAATCGACTTTGCACACACTTCTCATTAATTAAGCAAATTTCCATAAATGTTGTTACGAATCCCATTAAATAAATAAATAAAAAACTACACTCCCTACCTTTGGAATTTACAATTGCTTTATAGATAGAGTTATAACTAGCACTCTTGCTATCTAATATCCTTAAATTTAATATCACTGATCATACAAAATAAATTCCTGTAAAATAAACAAGTCCATTCCGTAGTTTTTTTTGGGACATTATCTTTATGTAGGGGATGCATGAACGCCGGTCAAGATTCTCTTGTTCCGGCTCCCATGCACCAAACACCTATATGATCTTTCAAAAACCCCCCCCAACCCACCCCTACCCCACTGACCGGTCGAACTCGTTGTTTTCACAGATAGACAGGATTCTCCTGTATAATCACCCACTCCGACTCAGATCTGCAGCGTCCGTCTGAGACGCTGGGGACTTGACCGATGAGAGGGAAATTGATGTAACGTCGCAGCCAGCGTTTGGCTGCCACGTCACACAAGAAGGGGCGGAGTTATCTCCGTTTCCCTAACAACGCGTCTGCAGACAGCGAAGAACAGAATCGCTGCCTGCAGACCGAATATATCTCTATTTGAGGAGAGACAGCAGGGAGATCGACCTTGACTGGGGCGGTGGCTCGCGGCGCGATCTCTGCCTTAACTGACACATGGACGGTTTGCCTTGTGTCGGTGGAGCTGCGGTCGCGCGGCGGGTCATCGCCCCAAACAAGACACACGCCCCCAAACGTCACAGGGAGGTGTGTATGTAGAGGGAGGGTTTTGGGGAATGACCGGATATAAAAGGGACAGGGAATCCTTCAGTAGAGTGACGTCAGATGCTAGGAATGGGCGTTGTTACTGACTTCCCAGACGGGAAGCTTGATCTCTTGCCATTGCAAGCATGCTTTTATCAGAAAGCACTTTTCTTGGATAGACAGCTATACTAATCTCTAAGCAGCCTCCTTTGAACCTGGATGAAGCTGCACTTTTGACCTATCTCCCCTGAGGAATCGTTTGGTCAGGAAGAAACGCGTTGGGAGAATACCTATCTATTATTTACTATCTATTAAGAGGTTCACCACTATGCTGGCATTGGAGACAACCGTTAAAGGACTATTAACATCGGAAAAACGGGTAGGAGGGCAACTGCCCTAAAAATCTTTATATCACCCCTATATGTCTTTCATGCAAAGTAAAGAAAATACACAAATGTGGGAGAACCTGTCTCAAAAACCAACCATGTTGAAAATGCATATCATAAAAAAATATATGAAAAACTGCATGCAACTTTGGCACATGAAATTTTTATGTGTATATGTCGTATATTATACATGTTTTAACAAAACTTAGTAAAAGTTATATTTTATATACACTCCAGATCTATTTTTCTTGTTACAATATTACGGAGAACGCATTCAAAATTATCTTCGTCCAGGTGATGGACCACAAGTAATACCACAAATATTCATCCTATATATATATATATATATATATATATATATATATATATATATATATATATATGTGTTTTTTACCTTTTTCAGGAGAAAACAGCTCCGGAATTTCAGGCGTAATGGCATGTGCAGGCGCTTTTCGCTGCCTCCATTACGGACATAATTGGAGCTGTTTTTCCATGGAGTCAAGGGAAAACGGCTCCATTTACGTCTCAAGAAGTGACAGGCACTTCTTTGACGCGGGCGTCTTTTTTACGCGCTGTCTTTTGAAAGCGGCGCGTAAAAAAAATGACCGTCGGCACAGAACATCGTAAAACCCATTCAAATGAATGGGCAGATGTTTGCTGCCGCTTTGGAGCCGTATTTTCGGACATAATTTGGGGCTAAAACGCCCGAATTACGTCCGTAAATAGTGTGTGTGTGAAACCAGCCTAACAGATGAAATGTTACTTATTATCAAATTTATCTAAAAAACATAGAGGTTATCTGGTACTTTTTGCATAATTGTTCATTGCACACTTGTGTAATGGACATGTACATAATTTTTTTGTTCTTTACTTTTTTTTATTTATTTACTGCATTTTTTTTATTGCTTTCATTTTCTAAAATTGCACTAGAAATTAACAATGATAATCAGACTCCTGAACCATCACATGCAGTGACTGCATAAACCTAGAGCGATTCTGGAGATTCAGAATTCTAAAAATATGATGAAGAGATGAGATGTAATGTAATTGTTGTCTTAGAATGGTTTGCAGAAGAATTGCTAGCTGCTCAGGCTTTGAAAATTGTTTTTCTCATGTGGAAATGTGAACGCTTATTTAGCATGATTGATTCGTAATTTATACTTTGTGTGATATATGCTACCCTTTACTTTTTTTGTTCAAAATTCTTTACCTTTTTAGTATGTCTTTCATTTTGTGAAATCTTAAGTTAAGTAATGCATTTTTTTCTCTATAAATGAACGATTAATCCCTTCTCGCCGCAGCCATTTTTCAGATTTTCACTTACATTTTTTCCTCCCCAACTTTCAAAGGCCATAACTTTTTTCTTTTTCCAACGGTATACGTATGAAGGCTTGTTTTTTGTGGGACAAGTTGTAGATTTTCACGGCACCATTTATTGTACCATATAATTTAGTGGGAAACTAGAAAAAAATTCTATGTGCGGTGGAATAGGAAAAAAAAACAGTGATTCCTCGATCGTTTGGGGTTTCGTTCTTTCACAGCATTCACCGTGCGGTAAAAACGGCATGTTAACTTTATTCTGCAGGTCAATGCGATTACGGCGATTACAAATTTATGTTTTTATATGTTTTACTACTTTTACAAGGAAAAAAACGATTGTTAAAAATAAAATCTTAAAAAAGTTTTGTCGCCATATTCAGAGAGCCATAATTTGTTTTGTCGATTGAGCGGTATGAGGGCTTATTTTTTGTGGGGCGAGATGTAGATTCTATTGGTTTCATTTTGGGGTACATGAGCCTTTTTGATTACTTTTTATTTCATTTTTTTGTTGGAGATAAAGTGACCAAAAAACAGCGATTCTGGCTTTTTAATTTTTTAAAGCGTTCACCGTGCGGACTAAATAATGATAAATTGTTAGGCCTTGTTCACACTGACCTTTTTTGCAGGCAGAAATATCTTTAAATATCTTTCAAATTCTTGCCACGGTTTTTGTGGCATTTTCCGTCCACGTCCATTGAGCGCTGCAGCCAAAAAAACCGCTTTCTCTGCTTCCCATTGATTTTAATGGGAGGTGGAACCATGGCAAGAAAGAGCATGTTGCTTCTTTTTCCCTTGTGCGACTAAGAGCCGTTCTTGGAAAAAAACGTCTCCGCCTATCATTGAAATCAATGTGAGGCTGTTTCGGACGATTTTTGTCGCTGATTCCAACGCGGTTTCCGCGTCAAAATAACCTCTGTTTTAACAGGGCCTAAAAGTTATTTTAATGTTTTTTTTTTTTTAATAAATTAAAAAAACTTATTTTTTACTATTTTTAACTTTTTTTTACTAGTCCCCATAGGGGACTTTAACCAGCGCTCATTGGATTTCTTGCATAATGTATTGCAATATATCATTATACTGACAGTCTCCTATGAAGCCCTGCCGGAAGCAGGGCTTCGTAGGAGTGCAAAGATGGCAGACATTCATTAGGCCCCCAGGCTGCCATGCCAACCATCGGCATCTCGCGATCACATTGTGGGAGGAGGGCGTTGCAACGTTACAGGGGGCCGCCCCCTGTTTCTAACTACTTAAATGCTGCGGTCTCTATTGACCGTAGCAGCTAAGGGGTAAAACGAGCCGGATCCCACTCGTACTCCCTCACCCAACCTGAGCCGAATATGGCGGATGTCGGTAAGGGGTTAAATGTCAAAATGACATGAAAAATGCTGGTGAGGCACGAAATTTCCACAAAACCCACATCGGAATGATAATGCAAATTATATTAAATTCAATACCCGAATTGTGAAAGGCCATGTAGGCAAATTGGACTGGTGTAAATGTTCACAGTGTGTAACCATTCCAAGAAATATTGAGTCTCTCTGCTACAATGAAATTGAGAATGCTGTCTGATATATTCACAAGTTCACTTGTATTTTCGAATCTGAAGGGCTATTGGTGGAGTTAGGTGATCACCACCCCGAAAGAGCGTTAACCGGTAAGCATAAGGGTATAGTTCAATAAAAATGTACCTTTTATTTTTAGTGGAGCTTGACGAGAGATGAGCAACAATAAACTGAAAACATCAACAAAATATGTATGAGACACCTTGAATGAGAAACAGTCTAATTTATATCAGTAGCATTGTGTCTAAAAACAAGTACAGTGCAATCAGGGCCGGTCTTAGGATAGATGGCGCCCCTTGCAAAATGATCTTTCGGCGCCCTACCCCATCATTAAAAAAAATGCCCCATAAAAAAATTATAATGCCCCTTTAGTGCTCCCATACAGTATAATAATAATATTTAATAATATAATATAATATAACCCCTTCAAGGACACAGATTGTGCCCACAGTATTATGCCCCCTGTAGTACCCCTACACAGTATAATGTCCGCTTAGTGGCCCCCACATATTATGCTGCTCCCCTGCAGATTTTGCCATACAGCCTCCCTGTAGACAGTGGCATAATCCCCCACCTTCTCCTTGTAGATCGTGCCATACAGCCACCCACACCTCCCCCTTGTAGACAGTGCCCCCAAACAAAAACAAAAATTGTGCTCACCTAGGCCCCATTCCCATGACGAACTGAGCTGCTCCACGATGGGATCCTTGCGTAGGTCAGCATAATCCTGTAGCTTAGTACAGAGTTTCCCAACCTTTTCGGACTCGAGGCAGCACTGTAAAAATAAAATTTCCTCTACCAAAATTGTTTCGAGAAAGACCGAAAATGGCTAAAAAAAAAAGCACTACACTCGTAAGGTATGTTAACACACGTTTTTTGTAAGCAAAAAAAATCTGACTCAAAATTTCTTCAGGACCTGACAGCGTTGTTTGACCTTTTTTTTTGTGTTTCTTCTTAAGTCGTTGAAGCTAATGCAAAAGACGCAGCAAAAAAAGCTCCAAACGAGCGCCGCAGGTATTTTCTGCCTCCTTTTAATTTCAATTGGAGGTCAGAGGCGAAAACCACGTGAAGACCATCAGCCCCCCCACTCACAGTAAAACGACCATCAGCCCACCACTCACAGATTCCACCTGTAGGTAGCGCCACACAGCCCCCTTGTAGATAGCGCCACACAGCCCCCTTGTAGATAGCGCCACACAGCCCCCTTGTAGATAGCGCCACACAGTCCCCTTGTAGATAGCGCCACACAGCCCCCTTGTAGATAGTGCCACACAGCCCGCTTGTAGATAGCGCCACACAGCCCCCTTGTAGAGAGCACCACACAGCCCCCTGGTAGGGAGCGCCACACAGCCCCCTGGTTGGTAGCGCCACACAGCCCCCTGGTTGGTAGCAACACACAGCCCCCTGGTAGGGAGCGCCACACAGCACCCTGGTAGGGAGCGCCACACAGCACCCTGGTAGGTAGCACCACACAGCCCCCTTGTAGATAGCGCCACACAGCCCCCTTGTAGATAGCGCCACACAGTCCCCTTGTAGATAGTGCCACACAGTCCCCTTGTAGATAGCGCCACACAGCCCCCTTGTAGATAGCGCCACACAGCCCGCTTGTAGACAGCGCCACACAGCCCCCTTGTAGAGAGCACCACACAGCCCCCTGGTAGGGAGCGCCACACAGCCCCCTGGTAGGGAGTGCCACACAGCCCCCTGGTAGGGAGCGCCACACAGCCCCCTGGTTGGTAGCGCCACACAGCCCCCTGGCTGGTAGCAACACACAGCCCCCTGGTAGGGAGCGCCACACAGCCCCCTGGTAGGGAGCGCCACACAGCACCCTGGTAGGGAGCACCACACAGCCCCCTGGTTGGTAGCGCCACATAGCCCCCTGGTTGGTAGCGCCACACAGCTCACAGCCCCCTGGTTGGTAGCACCACACAGCCCCCTGGTTGGTAGTGCCACACAGCCCACAGCCCCCTGGTTGGTAGTACCACACAGCCCACAGCCCCCTGGTTGGTAGTGGCACACAGCCCACAGGTTGGTAGTGGCACACAGCCCACAGGTTGGTAGTGGCACACAGCCCACAACCCTCTTGTAGGTAGTGCCACACAGCCCACAGCTCCCTTGTAGGTATTGCCACACAGCCCAAAGCCCCCTTGTAGATAGCACCACTGTAGCTCCTTGAAGGAGCGGAATCCCCATTTATGAACAGTGACGTCATTGGCTTCTCCTGGAGTGGAATCCCCGGTCACAGCGTCTGCAACGCTGAGGACGGGGATTCCGCTGCAGGAGTTTCCCCTGATGTCATTGTCAATATATTGACAGAGACGTCAAGGAGCGCTCCACGACATAGCGACGGCCACTAAGTGAAGAAGTGCCATGGCGGAAAGGCGACTGCTGAGTCGCCGGACCCGGGCACTTCTGAAACAAGCAGGGAAAGGGAGCCAGCACAGCGCCCCCTTCCACCTGCTGGAGTGATACGCCCTGTGCGAAGGCACAGGTCGCACACCCCTAAGGCCGGCCCTGAGTGCAATCTAAATGTAATTGATCAGAAAAGAATCTGGAGTAGTATTCTAACATTGGAGTTACAACTTAGCCCTGTGCCCATGTGTTTTTCACTTATAGAAGCAGATTTAGGTCTAATCATGATTCATTTTCAATCGCTTAAATTAGTTCCCTTAGAAAACATTGTATAGAGTGTTCACGGCATGGGTGCATGGTTATTTAAGCAAAGGAGAATATATGGAATTTATACTTGCAACTGACTCTACTACTGAATATATGGCTTTTGCGTAATCGTCTCTGTAATTCCTTTTTGTTGTTTTTCAAAACTCCTGTCAAGTTATCTTTGTGCAAACTTAATTGAAGAATGACATATTTAGTATATTTTCCATCTAGAAAGCTATCAAAGTACTTTTAAAAGTAACCTGTCAGACGGCGCATGCTGCCCTAACTGGGGCAGCATGACACATATCCTGGCTACCAGATTTAAATGCACTGTGTTTTACACTGCAAACATTAGATATTTCTGAGAAATTTAGCTTAAAAACGATCAAGAAAGGCAGCTTCCCCCTCTCTGGATTGCAGTGATTGACAGGTCTCTTCCTATACATAACTAGGAAAAGATATTTCGATTCAGCAGATCCTGGCGATAAATAGTCGCTCAGTTTACTCTGCTCACCATTTCCTGCTCGTTTTAAAACTGTTTTCTCAGAAAGGTCACAGAGTTATGAGTTCTGCTGCCCGTGACCAAGATGTAAAGATGCGGCGAAAGTGGGCATCCCTCCCGTGTCCAATTTTTAATATCAAAAGTATCTGACAAAGATCCATTAATCTGAACTTGTGCCCGAGGGCCATAGTAAAAAGAAATTATTCTAGAAACAAATGTATCCCCTAGAACCAGACTTCGCAGGGTCGCCCTAAGAAACCCCCAACACACTCAATTGAAGACCTTCTCAGTATCAAGGACAGTGTTCTGATCATATTATCTCATGCCTCACATCCTGGTGCAAACCCACCTTATATATCAAGAGGAAATATGTGGTCTCAACCGTAAGGTTAGTATTTTGGAGTAAATCTTTAAGTCCATATTCATCAGGGATATATCGGGCGGATATTTCCACAAACCAAAGGATCTTTGCCTGGGTTTGGCAGGACTGTAATGTGTGCCAAAAGGTCTTGACTCAGAAAAGGCAAACTGACAATACCCCATTAAAAGGCTGGACAGGCCCAGTGGCGAAAAAAAAACTTTATAGAATTTAGGAGTAAATCCTTCAGGCCCTGGGCTTTTACCAGCTTTAAGAGGTAATGACTCTTTTAGGGGTATTCATATTGGGGAAAAACAAAATATGCTCACTTTATATGCAGACAACCTATTGATCTTTCTCTCCTCACCAAGAGTTGGACTGCCGATGATAATGAAGGACTTTTATTTGTTTGGAGCTTTGAGCAATCTAAAGAAATCTGAGATACTTAATATTACATTACTCCCAGCGGAGGTCTCCGATTTGCGAGATGCCTTTCCTTTTTGCTATATCAATAAGGAGACTAGACATGGACCGCCCATCCACCGATATACTATGATCAATTGCGGCTAGGCAAAATTTATAAACATGAACATGAGGTTCTTTGTTAATATTTTCATGAAATTCTATGCAAGCCCACTTGCCACTTCACGGAGACCTCTTTAAAGTGTGTCCCTACTCTATTGGTTGCAGCACCGTGTGGCGGTCACCGCCACTGCAGCACCACTCCTGCAGAGGGAGCAACCCAGAGGCCCAAAAGCACCCATGCTATCAGGCCAAACCAAGCCTCCCTGGCTCTCGGCCACGTCCCTCCACAAGTGCAGCAGCACAGCAACAGACACCGCCCCACAGTAGAACAACAAGTGAACAGATGGAATAAGCTCACCTTACCATGCGCCCCCAGTGGACAACTGAGAGTACAAGAAAGAGCAGAAACACTTATGAGGTCATTCCTAAATTAAAATCAGCTGGGCCAAATGTATGGAGTGCTGATACCAAGTAAAACAAAAGAAATGAGGGGGATACACTGTGAAATATCAATAAGGGAGACTAGACATGGACCACACATCCACTATATACTATGATCAATTGCGGCTAGGCAAAATTTATAAACATGAACATCAGGTTCTTTGTTAACATTTTGATGAAATTGTATGCAAGCCCACTTGCCACTTCACGGCGACCTCTTTAAAGTGGGTCCCTACTCTATTGGTTGCAGCATCGTGTGGCGGTCACCGCCACTGCAGCACCGCTCCTGCAGAGGGAGCAACCCAGAGGCCCAAAAGCACTCATGCCATCAGGCCAAGCCAAGCCTCCCTGGCTCTGGGCCACGTCCCCCCACAAGTGCAGCACCACAGCAACAGACACCACCCCACAGTAGCACAACAAGTGAATAGATGTAATAAGCTCACCTTACCATGCGCCCCCAGTGCTGTTAGTCTCGATCCTTGAAATATTGAGTTGAGATTCTTGCAGACCCTGATGAGTTTTTTCTTCCTAACTATATTCCAAAAAGGTTCCAAGTAGCACGATCTATGAGATAATTATATAAGATCATGCTCCTATCTATCGGTATAGAAGGGTTTGGGAAACAACTACAATATGAGATATGGAAATTCCCAAGGGGTTAGAATATGATAAAACATGTAAAGAATTCATATTCAGCAAGTGGGAAAACTTTAAGTTGGATAATAAAGGGCATTAAGTTCATCCTATCCTTTTAAGGTAAAACCTTGGCATATATAATAAAAACAAAAACAGCTCAAAGAGCAAAATATATTCACCTGAGCAATAGATATAAAGAAGCTATTGTAGACTATAAAAGGAACTCAACTACAGAAAACAAAAATAAAATGTTAGAATATAAGGCCATGTTTGAGCATCATATAGAAATGTTACAAAGGAACCTTATAACAAAAAGAGAGAAAAGATTTTTTTCTATTGGGAAATAAATCAGGGAAACTACTTTCAAATTTGGTAAAAACAAGAAATGGCCCAAATAATATAGGAGCCCTAAGAAATAAAAAGGGACATAAAATAACACATAATAGAGGCATAAAACAAATCATCACAAATTATTATAAGAAATTATATGAAGGAAAACAAGAGGCCATAGAAAATATAAATCAATAGCTCGATAAGGTGGATATGAAGCAATTAAAAAGACCCCGAAGCAAAAGGCACCAGGGCCCGATAGAAGACTTTTACAATTTAATTTTAGGCCAGGTGGGGGAGATTTTGACCGAAGTATATAACACACTTTTTAAAGAAGCTGGAATAATGGAATCAGGTAACATTGCCCATATCAAAATGATCTCCAAGAAAAAAGGAGATCCATTGGATCCGGGCTCATACAGGCCAATCTCATTGATTAATGTCGACGCCAAGATGTATTCAAGCATATTGGCGGATAGACTGGGAAGAGTACTTCCTAGCGTCCTCCAGTACTCACAAAATGGGATTATAAAAGGAAGACATGGGGTGAGGAATGTAAGAAAGGTATTTGGGGTATTGGATTGGGCCTGGGCCAGACAATTCTTGGTACAAAGTTCAGCAATAATCTCCTTTGATGCGGAGAAAGCATTTGACAGTGTGGCCTGGCCATGGCTCAATAAAATGATGCAAAAGATAGGGATAAAGGGTTATTTTCTAGGACCTATTAACGCTACGTATCACCATCTTTATGCACAAGTTGTTACACAGGGAGAAATCTCAGAGAAATTCAGATTGTTTAGGGGCACTAGACAGGGTTGTCCCCTGACACCACTATTATTTAATTTGGCCATTGAGCCATTAGCCAGATTCATTCCTCAGACCTCGCAGATAAAAGGTATAAAAGTTGGGGAAGTGGAAGTTAAAATAGCATTATTTGCGGATAATCTGGTTTTATTTCTACACAATGTCAAAGAGCAAATTTGCAAAATATTAGAAATAATGCGAGTTTGAAAATTGAGCAGGTTACAAAATTAATAGCACAAAAACTGAGGTTCTGTTATTAAATAAACAAATGGATAGTAGTTGGAACCAGGAGATTGGACTGAACATAGTAGAGGATAAACTTAAATATTTAGGGATTTATTTTGGGAGGGATGTACACAATATTTACAGGTTAAATATCACGTCGGCTCTGGATGACGCTAGGAAGGAATTGGTTCTCTGGAAGGACCTGCCTTTATCATTGTATGGATGAAAAAATTTAATAAAGATGGTGATCTTTCCTAGGCTATTGTACCAGCTTAAAATGATCCCACTTCTATTGAGGCATAATGATATAAATAACATCAATAAAGCTTTTCAAAAGTTTTTGTGGAGACATAAAAAAAACTCTAACGTTGCCTGTATTGCGAGACATGTCATAGAATGGGTAAATGGTAATAATAAATTTATCAACCTGAAAATTGAAAAGCAGGTAATAGGATTAGAGTCCCTGAGGTTATTTTTTTTTACATCAAACCTCTGGGGGGAGTTCTCCAGGGGCTGGGTATTTGGTTTTGTTGAGAGACTCCAAGGTATTATGGAGTTTGTTAAGAAAAAGTGTTGAAAGAGTGAATAGACATTGCATCCTGGCTGGAGGCAATGTCTATTCACTCTCAAGACACTTCGGTAAAGTTACTGTGGGTGTATGTGACAGCACAGCGTGATCTCGCAAGATCACGCTCTGCTGTGAATACAGATGGACATGAATGGAGAGAAGTGTATGATGCTGATTTGTCAGCGTCATGCACTTCTCTTTACAATGCCTCAAAAGTTAAAAAAGCCCAGTTGGGCATTAAGAAACAAATTAGCATAAATCTAAAATTGTTGCTAAAAAAAACGATTGTTTTTCAAAATAAAAACCACTGTTTATATCTACATTACAGCGCCTATCAGATTAGGTAGGGGATAGGGCATTTATAAACTGGTGACAGAGCCTCTTTAATCTGTTGGGGCTCCTGACTCTTGGCGAATATTTACAGCTTAAAAGATATCAGGAGAGTATAGGTTGGACAAACAGATGGGCACAACAAGGTATTTGTAGCATTTCTGATTTGATAGATAAACAAAATAGAGAATTTAAAACGTTTGAGAAAAGAGGGGGATATCCAAAGACTCCTGGGTATGAACCAAACATAATTTACATGTATGATAAAAGGTATGCGAGGTAGTCCGTCAATTTATTTTATTAGAAAGAAATAGGTGGTAAAGGAAGAAAATAAATATATAAATATAGTACAAAAATGGAAAAGCGATTTGAATACACAGCTCTCGGATGAGGAAGTAGAAGAACAGCTGATAAAGGGCTGGGTACGTGTTAGCAAGGCTAAGTCATCCGAAAACGTTAAAAAAATGCAATGGAGGGTGGGAGCCAGACTCTATAGGGCCTTTAACATGACATTTGAAAATTATTTATTAAACTATATTCGACAATGCCCGAAGTGTGGGGAAGCTAATGAAGGATTGGTTCATTGTTTTTGGTCATGCCCGGCAATTAGATTATGGATTTCAGTAGAAAAATATATGAGCTATGTTATAAATAAGGACATAAAATTAGATGAATGGATATGTCTGCTACAGTTTAACCCAGGTGAAAAGTAAATCTCGCAGATTTAGTGCATTTAATGCTACTTGCAAAAAAAAAAAAAAAAATTCTAGCAGAGTGGGTATCTTTGTATATACCATCCTTTGTTCAGCTTCAGAGATACTGGAAAAAGATTTTATACTTGTAGTGGATAGATAAAAATAAAGGAAAAAAGAACAGGATCCAAAAGGATGGAAGAAAAAGTGGAAGCCAATTGTCAAAAGATTATTATCTACGGTAGAGTTTCAGGAGACGTATGGTAATTAGAGGAGAAAGAAAAGGGAGAAGAGAGAGAAGAAAAACAGGGAAAGAAAGGGGGAGAGCACGGACCACAGACAGGAAGGGGGAGGCGGTAAGAAGGGGGAGGGAAAGAGGGTGTATGGGTAAAATTCTAGCAGTAATATTCTTTGTTAAGAAGAAATAGATGGATGTATAAGTTTCCACCTGCGAGTGGACTACATTTTACATAGATGGAAAATCAAATAAAGTATTTATTAAAAAAAACAGAAAACTATATTCCAATATTGGACCAATTGCTGTTAGATTGGCGAAAGTGGGCTTAACTGCCCATTTCCTGGTTTGGTAGGATCAATGTTTTAAAAATGGATTCTTTACCTAAGTTGTCCTACATTTTCAGTACGCTGCCTCAAGCCTTGCCCAGGACCTTTATTCTACGTCTTAGACATTTTGCCAGGGAAATTATGTGAAGGGGTTCTACTCCTTGCCTATGTTATAACATCCTAAAAAGGTCCAGAAGCACTGCTGAGGTGGGACTCCCAGATTTCACGTTATATCATAGAGCGTCCATAGGGACACTCAAAAACGAAATAATGGGTTAATATCGTACATAACTGTGCTCCGTTCTCATTGAAATCTATATTTTGGTCTGATTATCGCTCCTTGTTGTCCCACTCAAGCTCCTCTCATGTATTTAAGGCTGTTTTGAAGGAATGGAATAAAATGCTCAACACCTCTCAGGTTTCTACTCATTCAGACCCTGCTTCTTGGAAACCCTAAAGTTTCCGACTTGCTTGTAGGGTGATACATTTTTGGTCCTTTCCGTGGCAAATGGGCCTCAAATTAGGCACGTTCTAGCAGATAGTACAATAAAACCTTTTGATTCTTTCTTCTCTGATGGTGCAATTCCATCTAGGGCTTGGTATCAATATAATCAGCTTCAGGCCTTTGTGACTTTGGAATCAGGATGTAGGACTGATCACGGATACTGGACTCAGAATGTAGGACTGGTCATGGGCACTAGACTAAGGATGTAGCACTGGTCATGCTTTACCTAATGTGGGCAGTTTGGCACGGTGTTACTATGTGCAGCAGCAAGCACGTTTAATTTTTAATCTACATGAGGTTAGTCTTTTTTTGCTATAACAGCCTAATAAAAGTTACTATATATTCTTTAGGGTTAGTTGGGAAAAGGGTCTATTTTGCCAAAAGCAAATTTGTATATATGTTCTAAAGCCCGCCAACTATTAGGGTCTCCCTTTCTCTCTTTTTTCTAAAAACCAATATTGGGTTAGTTACCCTCAGGTCTGATCTTGTTCCCACTGTGGAACTCTTTTTACATTCAGAGTACATTAGTGATGGCAGGTTTCCTGTCTCATAAACCCAATTCAGATAGTATATCTGCAGAAGTAGTCTATGTGTTTTCAACTGAGAGTATTCCTCTGCACCAATTTAATATCCAGACAGCATTTAGAAATCTACAGAACACATACCAAAAATATATTAGATCCTGTTGGGAAGTAGCTAGTCTGCAAAAATATATTGAACAACAAATTGTATACAGGGGTCTACGGATTAACATTACCCCGAATTCCTATCGAGATGACGCTGAATTCATTAAAGGATGGGAAGAATTATTAACTGCTAATTCATTACGGATGTTGACTTATATTTTGGATTTTGAGAAAAGAGAATTCAATAAAGTCACGGTGCAATTAGAAAAATAAATTGGAGATATTAAAGCATTTAGTTCCTCATCGGAATTTAGCAGTTGTGAGAATAAATTACAGAAAAATATTGAGACACTACAGGGTGACATCAAGGAAAGGAAACATCGCAAGTACATTAGGGACAGGAGAAACTTTGACACAGGTCAAGTTTATACCTATAAGACACGCGCCTACTCTGCCCCAAAAATTTCTCGGAATCCGACATTTCGGGTACTGACGAATCCATCAGCTCCAGGATTGGCACTAATCAAAAAATTAAAAATTATAGACACAGTTCTTCCAAGAGGTCATTAACACAATCCAAACTAATTACATCATTCCAAACCAACATAACTGCTACATATCCTATCGGCACTTCCAACTCCTCTTCTTCAATTTCCTGTGCCTCCATTTCTTCCAATATACCTTCCACCCCTCGATTGGTGGGTATAAACTCAAATTTGAGTGGAGGGATTATCAGAGGCCCTATGAGTACAAGTACGACCAATATAGGACCCAACAGTGGTTTTCCTTTTTTAGGTCCACCCAATTTGCGCTGGCGTCTGAATCAACAACAACACTAGCTTCTCCATCTGGTAATTCAGGTAGTAATGAGATGCAAATTTGTAACATCTCTTCCATTCATTTAAATCTGCATCATGAGTCCTTGCTATGTAAAGGATTATCATACACTCCAATCCCCGCCTTCGATGAGTTTATTTGGACCAAGGATATTAATTTATTTAACAGGAAGCTGGCTTTACATAATTTAAAAAAAAATAATACACAAGGAAGAAGTGAGATGGATAGGATTGAAACAAACACTTTGAGAGACCTTGAGAATCTATTGCTTGAAAACGAGGTGGAAGCCACTTTTGCACACGTCCCAATTCTAAATTAACACCTCCTTTCCCACAATACTACCATATTCACATTTTTGTCAAGATGGTAAGTGCTGATTTAAAAAAAACTTAGATATGACAAATCTAAGATCTCTAGCAATTTATGTCAAACTAAAAAACTGGCATTAGAGGATTTATGCAAAAATGAACATCTGATCGTGAAACCTTCAGACAAGGGGGGGAACATTGTAGTCATGGATGAAAAAGACTATGTGCACATAGTCCGTGGACAGATCAATGATACCACTACGTATACCATCCTTGAAAGTAATCCAACACACTTGTTTCTGACAGAATTACGTGTTCTCCTGTCCGAAGCTAAAACTAGTAACATCATTGCACAGGATGAATTTAAGTTCCTGTTTAATCCTAGCCCTACTATTGCTACTTTTTATGCGTTACCTAAAATCCACAAAACCACTCGCCATGTCCCTGGCAGGCCTATCGTATCGGGCAACGACAGTTTAACACAAGGAATCAGTCTGTATGTGGATGAAATTCTCGCACCTTTCATTACATCTTTACCATCACATTTGAGAGATACTAAGGACACCATCTCTAGGATCCAGGAAATTCATGTCACTCCAACTACCATGATTGCGAGTATTGATGTTGAGTCCTTATACACTAATATTCAACACGAAAATAGTCTCACAGCTGTCACTCATTTTCTAAGCACTAGAGGTACACAATTTCATATACACAATAAATTTGTACTGTCACTTCTCCGGTTTTTGTTAACTCACAATTACTTCGTTTTTGATTTAAAAAAATTAGCACCAATTAAAAGACACAGCCATGGGCACAGCCTGTGCCCCTACCTACGCAAATTTAATTTTTAGGGTGGTGGGAAGACACTATTGTTTTTTCTGAAGATTTACTTTGTTTTACTTGTCACATTTTGTTCTGGGGTAGATATATCGATGATATTTAGATTTTTTTGGGATGGGGACCGCTCTCTATTCACTGACTTTATGTCAATACTCAATAGCAACCAAATCGGCATGAAATTCACCTTTGAGATTTATCATACAGAAATTACATTTCTTGATTTAAATCCACAGCTACTAATAGCTTTTTGCACTGGGATAGTCACCATCCCCCCTCCTTAAAGAGGGGTATCCCAACAGGACAATACCCGAGAGCAAGAAGGAATTGCTCCGATGAACAATCATTTAAAACTGAATGTGATGGGCTGTTTTTGAAATTCATTGCCCATGGCTATCCTAAGAAATATTTACACAGAGCCTATGCCAGGGCCAGGGCGACAGATAGAAAAGATCTTTTGTGTGATACGAATCGCTTACGTAATTCTAACACAAAAACTGATGCTAACTCTGCACAGTCCTTTTAGATTGTTAGATGTATTGGTACTTTTGATGTTTGTTCTCATCAAATAACTAAAATTCTACAAAAACATTGGCCTATTCTCCGTGCAGATTCTGATCTCTGTGACCAAATACCTATTAATCCTAGTGTTACCTATCGAAGAGGTAAAAACTTACGTGATTATCTCGTACATAGTCACTATTCTCAGCCCTCATCAGCACCTAAATGCTGGCTAAAATCGACAGTTATCGGATCCTATCCTTGTGGTAGATGCTTCTTTTGTCCATCTATGCCGACCACTAAAAGTTTTTGCAACCCTCTAGATAATAAAATCTATTAGATTAAACATTTTATAAATTGCCAAAGTAGTGGAGTAGTCTATGTGGCACAATGCCCATGCCCCAAGCTCTATGTGGGCAAAACTATCCAAAAACTGAGAAGAAGAATCTCCAAACATTTCTCTACTATAAACAATAAAGAAGACACTCCATTATCCAGGCATGTTCAACTTGTCCATGGTAGAAATACTCAATCATTAAAATTTTGGGGCATCACCAAGGTTAAACTGGGTCCACGAGCAGGGAATCTCGATCGAAAACTTTTACAGGAGGAAGCCAGGTGGATTCATCGGCTAGGTACTTTGAACCCTATGGGACTTAATGAAGGCTTTACTTTTGCAGCCTTTTTATAAACATAAACTAAGGAATAAACTATCTTCACATTTCCCCATTGGGTTTACAATAAAAATATGTTATTTTGATGAATACATTTTCATACAATAATGTGTTCTGACATAGAGGGGTCTCTGCTTTTATGAGAGACGTCACTTCCTAGAAATATCACGATAAATACTGATTATTATTTCCTATTTACGTATATTAACAAACCATTGTGTAGTTTTCACTACAAGAAATTGACAGCTACGCTGTTTTCCGTTTTTTCGGATCAATAATATTACCTTATGATTCGATTCCATCAGATAGAGGAGTCCATATAATATATACAGCGGTTCCAGTATAACAAGTCCATAGATCATGCCATGGTAATACTTACCTATCTTTATATTGAGAAAACAGAACGATATACCTCACAATAATAGCGGGCCACCTTTTATTCCTTCTATCTTGATAAAATGTTCGTATGCGCATGCGCGTAGCTGATTACGCCATAAGCCACTCACATGGCATTTCTATTGGCCAATATGAGTGTCCATCATATTAAGGGAGGCTCGACCTCTCAGCCTGCACCGGATTGGTCCGTTATCCAGAGACTCCATTGGCTATCGCCTCTAAGCTTACACAGGAGGATTAGAATGTCTGTCGAAACTATGGGAGGTTTTACTCTGCTGGCAGCATCGGATTGGGAGACTTCTCTCTCACCATGTCATCTCGGACTCTATTTTAGTTCAGGAAATCATTAGCCCCAGTACCCCTGAAGACACCACTTGTGTGGTGAAACATGTCAGGGGGGCTCTTTCTACAATTTTTAAATAATGCGTTTCTGTTGCTGGCTCTATTAATTGCACCTTAGATTGGGCCTGGCGTTCTGCAGCCGCCGGCTTCTTTTACCTTGCATTCTTTACCTATCGTGGGCAGTTTGCCACGGTGTCACTATGTGCAGCAGCAAGCACGTTTAATTTTTAATCTACATGTGGTTCGTCTTTTTTTGCTATAATAGCCTAATAAAAGTTACTATATATTCTTTAGGGTTAGTTGGGAAAAGGGTCTGTTTTGCCAAAAGCAAATTTGTATATAATAGCACTGGTCATGGACACTGGACTCAGGATACAGGACTGGTCACGGACACCACTGGACTCAGGATACAGGAATGGACACTGATACAGGATAGTCACAGACACAGGTTTCAGGATACAGAACTTAGTCACTTAGTCACATAAAATAACATTAATTTGCTGAAATTAACTGCTTAAAAAGAAAGGCTCAATTTAAATAAATCAATTTTAAATGCTTATATTTCGAAACTTTACCCCGGTGAAGTATCATTCCTTATTCCTCTTCTGTAGTTGCTAATGAATAGAGTCCTGGTTCAAGCTGTGGGACCTTTGATTTTCTGTAAAAAGGAATCTTATTATATTTAAATCCATTCCGGTTTGGAGACACAATTTCTGCCAATTTTGCTTTTTAATTGCATTGTTAAAGTTTGTGGGGAAAACCCAATTTCCTGTTAGACAATTGTAACTGAATTTTTAGTTTGAAAGGTTGGTCTACTTATTCTAAATATTCTTATTCAAAGTTCCTATACAAAATGGACCTTTATTCACATAGTCAAAGAAAACAGGAAGGTTTGTGTAAGACTTTGATCAATATTTCCCTTTATTTGAGGTCCCCCAATGGTCACATTTTGGACATTATGGCCTAGAAAGAGCATTGCTGTGAAAACCTATTTACACAGATATATAGAGATAGATAGATTAATCTTTTATCATGTACTGTACATTGGTTAGTTGAAAATCAAATAAGAGAATGACATGCAGGTTTTTAACAATGGCCACAATTTATTTCTGTATAATAAATAAGCGATTTGCTGATTTTTGTTTCTTTTGTGCTGTGTGCAGTATTTTTTCCAACCAACGTCAATGGCTATGTTTACAAGTCTAGCTTTCTAAGGACATTAACATGAATGAGTCACCAAAATTGCAGGGAAGAAAATAAATTGCAAATAGTAAGTACTGGAACAGATTAGAGCAGCTGGTGATAAACTGTACAATTTTGACAAGATTACAGCAAATTATTGATAAAAAAAAGAGTCTTGAGGCCTTTTCTTAGCTTTACATGCAGTTTACCGGGTTAAAAACGTACATGTACAATGTATTGAAATATCTGATGTGTCAACATACCAACTTTGGAAGAGAGAAGGGTTAATATACCCAGGTAAATTGTACTGCATTTAAAGTTAGACTACATTATGTAATATATATCTACATTTTTTGTGGTACCCCCTGGATGATTTAAACCTCATTTGAGCATCTATCATGTACAACTACTGTCTGTCCCATAATATAGGTGGTAGTAGGTGTGCCTAGCATTTTAAACTTTGTTTATTTACTTAGAATCCAGGGGGTAGCTCCCCAGGCTGAGATCTATGCACTTAATTTATACATATGCTTTAAATGAAGAAAGAATGCAAACTATAATAAATAAGAAAGGAAAGATGTCATGTACTTCAATGAGTCGTTTACTTTTCAGGTAATGGTTTTCCAGGGGTTTTAACCAGCAAATTCAGCAGTTCTGCTGTATTGATGTTTTATCCACCTATGCTTCTAACAATTAAACGCTTATTATTTTTTCCTCATCTCTTTGGTAGTTAAAGCATTCAAGAGTATTTGACAACCACGGACGTGAGCAAGATGGGGACTGGAGTTTATTCAAGCCACGTGGTCCAAGAGTAGAACTTCAGGGTGGCCAGGCCACAGTACCACAAAGCCGATATCGTTAAAGCATGGCTATATACAGTTCATAAAAACCACCTGGCCCATGGGGCTACAGAGAGAACAGGCCACAACGACACGGCTGAAGAAAGTGGCTCTTGTAACAGGGGAGTTGTTTTGGCAGCTAGAGGACAGGAAAGTGCCGTTGAGGAGCAAGAGAACAGGAAAGGGCACAACTTAGATTACATATGTTACAAACTATCTCTGGGACCACAGAAACTAGTCACAAATGGGTCAACCTGGACTAGCCAGTTACAAAAGGAGTCACCATAGACTTTGTTTGCTATTGTTTAGTATAGATGATCAGTAATCATTTAATGTTTGTTAAAGGGGTTGTGAGGTTAAAACAACCCTTTTTTTTTATAGCATAAATACACTAATAAGGCATTCCCTATCAGTCAGAGTGTAGAACCTCTACAAGGGGAGTCTACCTCTGGAGGATTCAACACATCCGAGCTCTACTAAAATGGCACTTTCATTTAACCCATTAGTGACCGCCCATAGGTGTTTTTACAGCGGCCACTAACGGCGTTTATTCCGATGAAATAGCCTTTTTACGGTGTTGCATCGGAATAAAGAAATAGAGAAGGGAGCCGTTAAAACTCCCTGCTCTCATCTACCAGAGTTAGCTGAGAGCAACCCTGTGATCGCCTTGTGATCGCAGGGTGTCGTTGTCTTCTATGGTAGCCGGGGGCCTAATAAAGGCCCGCAGGTCTGTCCCTAGTTATTGCCTGCTAGGCCATGCCAGTGGCATGGCCTAGCAGATGCCTGTCCGTTTTAAATGGACAGGCACTAATACACTGCAATACAGAAGTATTGAAGTGTATTATAAAAGCGATCGGATGATCGCATAGTAAAGTCCCCTAGTGGGACTAGTAAAAAAGTAAAGAAAAGGTTTAGTAAAGTTAATAAAAAAAATAAGTGAAAAAAAAATGAAAAACCCACCTTTTCACCCTTATAAAATGCTTAATTCTTTAAAAAAAAACAAAAAAAGTAAACAACCGCATCCATAACAACCCCAACTATAAAGTTATTACATTATTTAACCTGCACGGTGAACATCATCAAAAATAAAATAAAAAACAATGCAAAAATTGCTATTTTCTGCAAATCCTACCTTAAAAAAAAGGTGATAAAAGATGATCAAAAAGTTGCATCTACTCCAAAATGGTACCAATAAAAACTACAAGTTGTTCTGCAAAAAAAAAGCCCTCATACAGCTGCATCGATGGAAAATTAAAAAAAGTTATGGCTCTTGAAATATGGAGACACAAAAATAAATAATTTTGAAAAAAAATAGTTTTTACTGTGTAAAAGTAGTAAAACATACAAAATCTATATAAATTTGGCATTGTTACAATTGTAACAACCCGCTGAATAAAGTTATTGTGTTATTGATACGACACGGTAAACAGCGTAAATTTAGGACGCAAATAAGTGTGGAGAAATTGCTGTTTGTTTTCTATTCCCCACAAAAAAAAGTATGATAAATAAATTCTATGTACCACAAAATGGTGCTATTAAAAATTACAACTTGTCCAGCAAAAGACAAGACCTTATACAGCTATTTCAACACAAAAATAAAAAAGTTATAGCTCTTTGAATGAGACAATAGAAAAACTTAAAAAATAGCTTGGTCATTAAAGGGGTTGTCCCAAGTTGCCAAAAATTTTTTTTTTTAAACATTCTAAGCAGGAAATGAATTTTAAAACATTTGCTGTTAAAAAAATTTTAAAATTCATTTCCTAAGTGCCTTTTTTTTACACTTGATAACTCAGCAAGTGCTGGTTATCTTTTCTAAAAAGGGGCGTGAGCGGCTCGATGTCAATCAAGCCGCTCTGCCCTGCAGTGTGCGCGCTCCCGATGTTGCTAGATACTTAGTTCTAGCAACATCGGGAGAATGTTCGTCTCAAGCGGGCAAGGTAAGCCCGATTGAGACGAACTTACCGTGAATGTCAACAACCCTACAATACACTACACTACATTACATTACACTACACTACATTCACCCCGTTTCGGCAAACAACTTCTATCTCTCCCCCACCCTGTCACTACATGTAATTTGTGTACCTGCCGCATCGGTGCTGCATCAGCACCCGGCGAACAACTAAAAATATATAAAAAAAATAAACTCACCTAAGACGTTCTAACAGCGCTCTGAACGGCCCCGTCACTTGCCATCTTCCTTCTTCTTGGCGCCGCTCGCATTCATAGTAACAATGCGTTGTGGCGCTGATGACGTAATCATATCAGGCACACGTGATTACGTCATCTGCGCCCACCGCTATGTTATTGTGAATGGGAGCAGTAAGAAGAAAAGTGACGGGACCGTTCAGCTCTTCGTGGGAACGTCATAGGTGAGTTTATTTTTGTAAGTATGTTGTCATGTATGTGTATATTTGCATGTATGTATGTATATGTATGTTTTCTTGTATGTATGTTGTCATGTTTGTATGTGTATGTATGTTTGCTTGTATGTTTGCTTGTATGTATGTATGTTTGCTTGTATGTTTGCTTGTATGTATGTTTGCTTGTATGTATGTATGTATGTTTGCTTGTATGTATGTTGTCATGTTTGTATGTGTATATGTGCATGTATGTGTATATGTGCATGTATGTTTGCATGTATGTATGTTTTCATGTATGCATGTATGTTTGCATTTATGTATGTTTGCATGTATGTTTGCATGTATGTATGTTTGCTTGTATGTATGTTTTCTTGTATGTATGTTGTCATGTTTGTATGTGTATATGTGCATGTATGTTTGCATGTATGTATGTTTGCATGTATGTATGTTTGCATGTATGTATGTTTGCATGTATGTATGTTTGCTTGCATGTATGTATGTTTGCTTGTATGTATGTTTGCTTGTATGTATGTTTGCTTGTATGTATGTTTGCTTGTATGTATGTCTATGTGCATGTATGTTTGCATGTATGTATGTATGTTTGTTTGTATAAATGTCTGTATGGCCATGTATGATACTGTCTGCTGGCGCCCTGTATCTAAGCCAACTTTGCCGCAGGCTTCTATACATGGTATAACAGTCAGTATCACACATGAAAGTGAATCTAAGCCTACGACATGTTTTATTTCATTTTTATTTTATATTTTTGATTTTTTACAGGTTTGGTGTTTGGACTACGTCGGTTTCGAGGACTACTTAGATGACGCTTTTTTTTTTCATCAATAAAATGGTTAATGAGGGTTGTGTTGGGGGTGCTTTATTTCAATAAAATATTTTATCTATATCTTTGTGTTTTATTTTCAAGTTTTATTACTATCACTTTAGTAATGGCCGCTGTCTGAGTGACAAGGTCCATTACTAAGGGGAGGCTTAGTGTTAGCCGGTACAGAGGCTAACACTAAACACCATTATTACCCCGGTACCCACCACCACCAGGGGTGCCGGGAGGAGCTTAGTACGATCCAGTACCCGACCATCTGTTGTGATGGTCGGGCCCTGGGGCGGCCGCAGGCTGGTATTATGAGGCTGGGAAGGGCCAAAAACAGTGGACCTTCCCACCCTTGTAATGCTAGGCTGCTGCTGCTGTGTTGTATCGGGCTGGTTATAAAAATGTGGGGGACCCCCACGTCGTTTTTTTTTAAATTTAACAATAGACGTTGGGTCACCCACATTTTTAATAACCAGCCATATACAAGGCCGCAGCAGCCTGGCATTACACGGGTGGGAGGGGCCACTGGTTTAGTACATTCCCAGGCTAATAACACTGTGTTTGTGGCTGGTTATGATAAATTGGGTGGAACTCCATGTCTTTTTTAATAAAAATAATAAATAAATAAAAAAAAATGACGTGGGGTCCCCCCCATTTTTATAACCAGCCAGATACAACACAGCAGCAGCAGCCTAGCATTACAAGGGTGGGAAGGTCTACTGTTTTTGGCCCTTCCCAGCCTCATAATACCAGCCTGCGGCCGCCCCAGGGCCCGACCATCACAACAGATGGTCGGGTACTGGATCGTACCAAGCTCCTCCCGGCACCCCTGGTGGTGGTGGGTACCGGGGTAATAATGGGTGGTTAGTGCTAGCCTCTGCACCGGCTAACACTAAGTACCGCCTTTATAATGGACGCTGTCAATCAGCCAACTGCCATTATCTAGGCACTAATAAAGTTTGAAAAAAAAACACAAAGACAATTTTTTTTTATTGAAATAAGAAATCCCCAACAAAACCCTCGTTAACCATTTTATTAAAATTTTCAAAAAACGTCAATCTACGCAGTAGTCCAACGAATCGAAGACGTAGTCCAATTGGTACATCAAAATCTGCAACAACATAAAAAAAAGTTATCAATGTGAACAATACCGATACTTATACTCACCTACACACACACAAACAACCACACG